>NC_079157.1:52996707-53131707 GCF_947563725.1 Argiope bruennichi | reverse complement strand
AATTCTAGCTTTAGATGATAACATGCAGATTCCGCTTTATTTCAATTTTGGTTCAAATCGGTAATTTTTAAAATTTATTAAAAATAATTGTTATGCATCATTAATTAATTCCAATCTAAACTGACAGACAGACACTCATTTATTGTCGTAAATTTGGAAGAAATTAGCGGAAAATTCCACTACATAATTTACGATGAAATATCTCTCTGGAAACGAGCAGGTACACAAAATATGATTTCATTTTATTTAAAACAGGGAAATTCGAAATTCCTACAGAATCCCTTTCCATATGTTATCTACTTGGAAAGGAAAATTAAAGATACGATCAAAAGTGACTTCCATATTCAGAGGGAAAAACAAAAATGAAAATAATTGAAAGGAAAATCCGTTTGCATCTTTAATAAAACCCCCGAAATTGAACAGAAACAGAATGTAACAGAACAAAAACAGAAAGGAATATGCGATGAAATATTACTTTTATTAATTCATTGAATAATGGATATATTGGTTAAAAAGATATGCAATTTAAAATGTTTCCGCGCAATAATGGCGATCAATTGCACATAAAAAATGCTCATTTTCAATTTATGGCTCCGAGGACGAGAATTTAAAGTATTTTAATAGTAATTTGTTCCAGGTCATTAAACAACCTGCGCTGGATTTCACTGGGATTGCTAATGCATGAAGATGGCGACTAATTGCCAAATCAATGCCTTTGTCGCGCTGATTTCGCATATTTTATACACGTTAACGACAAATGCTCTTTTTTTTTAATTCTTCTGTACTTCTATCTAAAGTAAAAAGAGATTTAGTATCTGATTTTCTGGATATTAAAATTCACGGGATTTCAATTTGCTTTTATCATATTGAATCATTCAGCAAATCAGATAAGCAATTACTAATTTTCATCAAATGTTTCATTCATAATAAATGTTGCAAATACAAAACATACGATGCATTCAACATTATTATTTTTTTTCTAACCGAATGTATTTCTCCTAAAACAAAACAATTAGCAACAGAAATAAAATGTAAATTGCTTATGTTGTAGAATGTATTTATTATATATTATGTATGTACATTACGTATGTAGAATGTACTTTATTATACATTATGTATGTACATTACGTATGTAGAATGTACTTTATTATACATTATGTATAATAAAGTACATATGTAGAATGTACATTATGAATGTACATTAAGTATGTAGAATGTACTATATTATACATTATGTATGCAGAATGTACTATATTATACATTATGTATGCAGAATGTACTTTATTATACATTATGTATAATAAAGTACATATGTGTATGTACATATGTTACGTATGTAGAATGTACTTTATTATACATTATGTATAATAAAGTACATATGTGTATGTACATATGTTACGTATGTAGAATGTACATTATGTATGTACATTAAAGAATAGAATTTGAGCACAAATATCGAAAAAATTATACTCGTTATTCTTAATGTCAGAACAGTTTTCTTAATGAAACTATTTGAATTTTGCTTCTGCATTCATTCTTTGAGAAGCTAAATTAATTTTTTTTTAATTTGTGTAATAAATAAAAATTTAATGCCAATTTTTAATTCAAATTTGATATAAGATTTTTTTCAATATGCTCTGCAGTTCTTCAAGAAAAGAGTAAGCTTATAGATGAGAGTAATAAATCTGTTTTATTCGATGATACTTTTTTTTATTGTGAAGTGAATATAAAATTTGATTTTCTAACTTCTTATTACTACCCTCTAAAGAAGCTAAAGTATTTTCATACATTTGTATACTTGATTTGATGAAACTTGGCAATTTTAAATGCATTTTTAATTGCATTATGTACAGAAATATAAGCATGTTTCACTTTTTTGGGACACCTTATATGCCTAATATCGACAACACTAGCGATATTGTATAATATTGTTGAATATTTAAAAATAATGTCTCCCAATATATGATACAGCGCCAAATTCTTGGCTTCCTGAGTATTTCAACTTTTCCTTCGTTAGTTTTGAAACTGGTTATCATAATCAGGGTAAGTTATAAAGTTGGCAATTAAAAAATTTCCAATAAAAAATTAATGAAATAATGCTTTAACTCTGTTTAATAAATAGATTAGATTAAATGTTTAAGGATCAAATTGTTTTAATAGTCTTATATACTTATATAAGCGTAAGACAATTTACAAGAGTTAACGCCCTTAACTGATTAACTTCCCGATTTGAAGTACAAGAATTGAATGTCTCTTTTAACGTTTTCTACTTTATTTAAAATATGTAAGACATGTACAAGAAGATCAATAGTATTTTATGTTAAATACAATGTTTTCTTATTTTATATTGTTCTTATGACTAGTGATTTTTTTTCGTAAATTATTTATTATCCGAAAAATAAATTATCTGCACAAACTCCAATTGTTTCGAAAACTTAATGCTCTATGATAATGAAAAAAACTATTGATAGTTCGCATAAAGCTTCAACTTCAGTGATATTCGAAATCAATTCTGCAGCAGCACGAATCCAATTTGGAGAAAGAAAGAATAATTTTTATATTGTGTAGAAAAGTGGAAAATAACAGAACTTTATATCAATCTAAATAAAATGAAAGAATTTTTGACATTTGCAACATAATAAAGTTATTTTTATTAAAATTTTTTACTTATTATTAATCTGTATTTTCACTCAAAATAAGCTCAACTCATTAAGTCGATTTTAAGTTCTAGAAAATTTAAGAAGACACTATGATGTAATATAAATATAAATGATTTTCATTCAAAATTTATTCATTTATAGGCACTGCCCAGCAAAGACTTTTTATAAGCGCATAACAAAAATAAAGATATTTTTTTAGATTTATCCTCTCGAATGCTAGAAAGAGAGATATAAAACGAAAGCATGAATATCCAGAAATGTTACCCAGCAAATATGCCCGAAGCCAAAACAATACTTAGAGATACTCTTTCCTCAAAAGCCTTAAAAGTCAAATAAAACTTGTTTACATCGATATGGACGCTCGATGTTCTGTTATGAATGAAAAAATAATATTTGACTAGCCAACAAGGTCAGAATCTGGAAAAAAGGATAAAGTTGGGAAAACAGAGACATTTCCCCCAAATATTGTAAATTGAACATCCGTATATTTATTAGATTGCCATTAGAATTTAATTTTGATTTTTTTTTATCATGTGAGAATATGATGTTGTTTTGGTTTGAGCCTTTTAAAGCCTCAAAATGCGTAGGCAACAAATTGCGATTTATCGCTTTTGAGGCATCAATTTTTCGCTTTTAGGGTTATTAGAAAATAATGCGGAAGTTTGTCACATTTGGCAATTTATCGCCAACTAACTAAAGTTACAACGTGATTTCCAAATTATTCATTCTCTGAATTCTTACGAATTGTCTGAATTAATTTAAGACATTAACCAGTTTAAACCAGTTTGGAACAATTACGAGACTATCAAATTACGCATGCGTCGATATTTAGAAAAACGATGGGTTTTTTCATCTAAAATTCGGTCGAGCTCCAAAACTTTGTTTGTCAGCTAGAAAAATTGAAAATGAAAGTTTGAAAAAATTATCATTATATATAGAGAGATACATAGATAGACAGATAGAGAGAAAGGGAGGGGGGGGGGGAGGGATAGAGACCGATACAGAAGTCTCGTGATTGTTTCAAACCGGTTTGAACTGGTTAATGACTTAAAAAATGTGACTGGTTTAGACAAATTATGACTTAAAAAATAATAATGTTCTCACATGATAACATGAAATTTGCGATCGTAGATTTTATTTTAATTTTATTTTATGGTTATCATGACAATGAAATGGCAGTTACTATACATTTAATTTGAAATGATAATTAACTTATTTGTTATAATTTCTTGTTGCAGGGATAACTAAAAGAAAGACTTCACACAGTTTCAAGTCTTGTTAAGCTTTCTTCTAACGTTTTATCAGATGAAAAAATGCTTTCATTGTGACTGAGTATATGTGTAAGAGTTTTAAGATGAATCATAAATCTGATGAATAAATGAATTTATGCGCGATATATTATCACGAGCTCGCTTTCCTACTTGAATTACTTATTTTAAAAATCTGATAAAGAAAACGATAAAAGTTCGTATGCAAGTTTTATTTCAGTATTTTAAATTCTTTTGCAAATATAGAGCTCGAACTAGTTAAAACTAATATATTTTGTAATTTTGTAGCAAAATTACAAAACACATCATAACGCCATACAATCTAACTGATGCATATTGTAATTTAACTGATGTATTTTTCTAGTTTTAAGGGGCGAAAACTATATGATTTTAAAATAAAGGGTAAGAGATGAAACATCCAGAGATCCAAAAGACATTTAAATATTTCTCTAATATAATATGAATGCAAATAGAGAGAAACATATTTATTTTTAAAGTTATAAAATTTACTTGGTGATTCTAAAGTAGTTTGTTCATCATAAAGAACTGTCTGGCTTATATCATTTGAAAAAATGGTCTGAAACTTTAGTATACACTTTTTATACAAATAAAATGGTGATGTGATCTAACTCTGACGAGCTGGTGGACAGAATAAAAGAATTGTGTGAAATAAATTAAGCAAGAAATGTATAAGAGCACAAAAAATCAAAATTTACCTAATTTGGTAGTGATTATCTCATTCGTAACGCCAAATTCGCTAACAGCATCCAAAAAGTAGTTGGAAAAAATTCCGCCAACACAATTTTACTTTTCGTGTTTATATGAACCTATTTCATCTCCATTCATCGGTTTCTATTTTAAATCTTTCTTCTCCCATACAAACGAAATCTTCCTTCTAAGGTAAGAAGTCGGTCCTTCATTTATCAAAACCACATTACACCAATTTTATGCGTGTTACTTTTTATCAAGTACATAATATTCTACAAATTCATTCATTAATAGTGAGAAAAGTTGGAAACAATTTTTTATATACGTTTTACATTTTTACATTACTATTATTAATTTTGATCTAGATAATATAAAATATATGGTACAGGGTTTCCGCCAATGTTGACCAAATCGTACCAAACCTAAAAATGTTTTCTATGTGTCAGCCGTCTTGAAACCAGAATTTTTCCTCTACAACCAAGATTAATAATTACAGTAATGTGTATATAATTATTTCATTCCTAGATTGACGACGATGCGTTATATAATCAAAGCCTGATATATACCTCCATTCGTAACGCTTACACGATAATACTTCGTTTTTCATGTTGTGCTACTAAGTGATCTTTAAAACCATAAAAATATAAGTAACTTAATTTTTTTTCACCAAAAATTGAATAAATGCTACTTAGTTAACAACCTAACTTAACTTTTCCCCTTTTTCTTAATGATACTTTCTTATTACGCTGAATTTTCTCTTAACACAAGAAGTGGTTTAAAAAAATTCGAAATGCAGGGTGTTCATTAATTATTGTCGGGGTTTCCGTACCTCATAACTTTCGAATAAAAAATACTACGCAAAAACCGATTACGTATTCGTAAATTACAGCTCAAAGAATTTTACGTGGCAACAATGCAATCTCAGTGCATTTGCATTCCGGGTAATTATGACGTCATAAATAAAAATGGCGACCGTGCAAGAAAAAGCGATGTGTATATTGTGGTTTTTCGAAACTAAATTAGTCATAACTACTCAACGTCGCTTCAGGACCACGTACAAGAAAGATCCTCCTTCGGATAATTCTATCAGACGCTGCTTAACACAATTTCAGGAAACTGATAGCTTTCTACAGCGAAAGGGAGCAGGAAGACCGAGCACTTCGCAGGAAAATGTTGATTGCATCCAAGAAACGTTTACTCGCAGTCCACGAAAATCAACGAGACAAGCAGTTCCATATGCCGCATACGACGATATGGAACGTTCTCCATAACCGCCTTCGTCTGAATGCCTACGAAGTGCAAATTGTGCAAGCTTTACACCCGAATGATAAACTGTGTCATTTTGAGTTCGCTGAACAAATTTTGACTCGAATTGAGGATGATGAAAATTACCTTCGGAAATGGTTCTTTAGTGACGAATCCACTTTTCATGTGTCAGAAAAAGTGTATAAACATAACTGTAGAATATAGGGCTCGCGAACCCGCACGATTATCGAGAATTGGGAAGAGATAGCCCAAAGGTGAATGTTTGGTGCACTTTATCACATACTGAAGTTACTGGACTTTTCTTCTTTCCTGAAGCAACAATAAACTCCGTGACATACCTTGACATGCTGGTGGTATGATGCCTCCAGCATGTCAAGGAGGTGCGGTTCCTCAGATGCAACAACATCAGCCAGATGTGATATTTCAACAGGATGGTGCACCCCCACATTGGAGCATGATTGTACGTGACTTTTTAGATGAAAACTTTCCCGACAGGTGGTGTGGAAGAGGTGGACCAATCCCATGGCTTCGGAGATCACCAGATATAACACCGCTGGACTTCTTTCTATGGGGGGTTTGTCAAGAACATTGTGTACAAGACCCCTGTGCCCTCCCTTGATGAACTGAAGAGCAGAATTGTTAATGTGATCCAAAATGTTACCCCACAAATGCTGGAGAACACTTGGAGGGAAATCGAATTTCGTCTTGATGTGTTACGAGCCACGAAGGGAACCCATGTGCAAATTCATTAATCTTTTTAATATTATTAATAAAATTCTTTGAGTTGTAATTTACGAATACATAATCGCCTTCAGCTGAATACCTACAAAGTGCAAATTGTGCTTTACACTTTAATATCATTAATAAAATTCTTTGAGTTGTAATTTACGAATACGTAATCGGTTTTTGCGTAATATTTTTTATTCGAAAGTTATGAGGTACGGAAACCCCGACAATAATTAATGAACACCCTGTATTTGATGGATAAAGCATCTTTTTGATAAAATAAATTTACAATTTTACATCTTTTCTAAAGATATCATAAGAAATAAAGATTTGAAATTTTCAGTCTGCTTTGTACCTCTAATATTATAATTAATTGGTACTCTAATGCATTATATAAATTACACATTTGTGTGCTTTTCTGGCAGAACCACAAAAAAAGCATATGCGTGACTTAAACAATATGTATGCATTCATTTTGAAGAGCTATTTCGTGCAATTCGCATGAAAACTCATCGATATGTACAAAAAATATCTTTGATTCATTGTTATAAAGCCTTTTAACTTGGTTATTTTCAAATAAGATGTTAAATAAGACATTTCTTTTGATGTTTACATTTTTATTTCGAATTGTATCCTTTATGTGATATCTAAATAGAGGCTCAAGCGACTAAGGATATATAAGTTATTATTTCAAGTAAGTTAACATGTTTTGATTAGATGATATGGTAAAAGCTAAATAGTAATGGAGAGGAATTCTATTAGTTTCAACTGTATGCAATAGATAATAAATTTATTGTATGAAATTAATTTATATTTTTTCAGACTCTACTTTGTGGATCATTTATTCAAAATAAAATCCTCAGCTAACTGATATATATACCAACTGAGAGATATGTGCATGGTTATATAAGTACCAGGATTTTAGGAAAAATTTGACAAAATAATATACTCCAAATTTCGTATATAACTGACGCATTTGAGCGCTTTCTAACAAATCCACAAAGAAGTATATGCATGACCTAAACAATATTACGAATTCAATTTAAAGAGCTTTCAATTACGAATTCAATTTAAAGAGCAATTCGCATGAAAACGCATTGATATGCACAAAAAAATATCTTTGATTCATTGTTATAACTTTTATATATGTACCAACCCAGCTGATATATAACTATTCTATTGGAATTCTATTGGTTTCCACTGTATCTAATCGATAATAAATTTATTGCATACACTTATGTATACCTGGTACATATTTTAGGAAAAATATGTACCAGAGATACGTACCTGGTTATATATGCACCAGGATTTTAGGAAAATTTTGGCAAAACAATATACTCCAAATTTGATATATAAATTACGCTTTAGTGGGCTTTTCTGACAAAACCAGAAGGAAGTATATGCAATAGATAATATACTCCAAATACTCAAACAATAGATAATAAATTTATTGTATGGAATTAAATTATATTTTTTTAATCTCTACTTTGTGGACTATTTATTCAAAATAAAACCCTAAGCTAACTGATATATATGATAGATATGTACCTAGTTATATAAGTACCAGGATTTTAGGAAAAAATTGACAAAACAATACACTCCAAATTTGAAACGGGTTTACCCTTTAGATTCAAAGACATTAGATTATTGATCTAAATTTCTTTGCTTTGTATTTATCGTGTTAACTTACATTTGGACAGCCGGACAGACAAACTTTAATGAATGGATTTCATTCAAAATTTGTAAGAAATCTAAAACTTTAGAGAAGAGATCATCTACCGAATTCCATCCATCTAGTTCAAAGCGTTTTTGAGCTGTCGAGTTCACAGACAAACGGACACAATTCCAAAACATAAATTTTAATCAACTTAATTCTTTAGACTTAGGGAGTTCTGAATTGCAGAAATTCGCTAAACTATTGAGTTTGACTTTTTTTAATGACAACTACAGTTCCTATACGAGAAAGTAAAAATATAGTCGAAAATTATCAGCCATGTTGTTTTTTATAGCATTGTCGAATAAAACTTCCGCCCAAAATTTGTCTATAAATACATGAATGCATTAGTATACGAATTCACAACTGTGTTGTATGAGGAGTGTCATCTGGTTCTGAAGACTCCACAACGGATACCAGGGGGGTTGGCCTACAACAGCATCCGACAGACGAATTGAAATAAATTCTTTTGAACGTCTCTTTTTCATTTCCCATACAGCCGTCGGTGACAAAGGCTGTGAAATGTCTGACAAATAATTATGTTTGTATTCAAAAGAGCAAGCTGTTTCCGAAAGAAGTATTTTTCCATTTTAACTGAAAAAAATGACAAATGACAAATTCAGATTATAAATACATATTTAGTAGCAGTTTCGTTGAAAAAAACATGCAGTTAGATATGTAATGTCACGATAAATCGATGAAGATGATATCTGTCATCTTTATGTTTGCGCAAGTGCGCGTGTGCGTGTGTTAGCGCTCTATGAGCGAGTGGAAATATACACTACGGAGAGAATTTTTTTAAAAATTTTTAATTAGAATTTTAATTAAAAAGTAAACAAAATTTTACAATGATTACATTATTGCAAGAACTTACAAAAATATAGCAGTAAAAAGATGACTTTTGTATCATAGTCAAAATTTAGAAAAAATTTAGATTTTTACACTGTAATATACGTAAATCGACAGACGGTCGATTCTTTGACGGATTTAGTTCAAAATTTTATCTAAGTATCCCCTTACATTTTGTAGTTATCAAGTTTATTTGTACTATTTCAACCAGATAGACTTCCTCTGAACGGAAAAAACAACAAAAACTAATAAAATTTGATAGAAATTTACTAATTTGGTAGCAATTCCATATACTAAATTTCAGCTACCTAGCTTAAAGATAATTAGAATTATCATGTTCACAGATAGACAGACTGAGTGACAGATAGACAGACATGCCAAAAAAATGTGTTTGTAAAACTCATGGAGATCTAAAACATGAAAACTCGTCAAAATTCTCAAGTTCGAATATTTTGACGATAACAATACTTCCTCTAAACTTTGTAAATGAGGAAGTAAAAGTGAACGGAGTTATATTTCCCAATTACATCACGGCGTTTAATTACTAAATAGAGATTTTGCGTTAATTTTGACATTGTAAAAATATGTTACTGTATAATATTTGATTATTAGGAATATATTTTACAAAAGATTTTTTTTTCTCATTTGCAGAGTTTTGCTTTAAAAAATATTCATTCTTCTTTATTCATCGTTTGCTTTAAAAAATATCCATTCTTCTTTATTCATCGTTTGCTTTAAAAAATATTCATTCTTCTTTATTTATCTTTTTCAAAATGTATCAGTTAAAACAAAGCAATGTAGAGATGTATCAAATATTCATGCAATATTCTTTTTCTGTTTAATTTCTCTCTCAGAATCTATTCACCTGTTTTTGAATCATCTAAAACATATCTTTTTCACTAGAAAGCAACTATAAAACGTGTTCAAGATTTTTTTTAAATGAATTCAGGAGTTTACAACTCGGGTTTATGCAGAACAATAAAAGAAAGATTCTAGTATGCACTCTCACTCTCTCCTTTATTTTATTACTTTTTGTATGAACTTGAAACATGCCTTTGTGATATCCGACAGGGTTATAAGACGAATTTTTATAGTTAATGGTGTTATGATGATATACTTATGATACATAAATTGTTTTTGCAGCGTCAAGTAACTGAAACAGTCTTTAAAAAAAGATTAATTAATTACAAACTGTCGGGGTTAGGAAAAACAGGAAAATTAGAAATTAGTGGAAGTACATTTAGTGTAGTTAGTTTGTATCTCACTTTTATGCCTCTTAAATTATGTAAAATGTGATAGACCGGAAGTTAAAAATTATTTTAATCAATAAGAATTGTATGAACGATTGAAGTTGTCTTTATGATTTTTTGCCAAAATGTCTGTAAGTTTGAACTAAAATTGTCTGTAAAACATAGCTAAATAAAGCCTTCTTAAAATCAATTATCTATTATATCTTCGAAAATTTATAACACATACATAAAAATTTCATGAAATTTTGAATTACTTTTGAGATATCTGATTGTCCCTGATTAATTCATAGTAAAATATTCATTCTTCAGAAATTGTGTTTAAAAATGCACTTGCAGATTAGTTCACCCAAATACAAAAGGAACCAATTCCATTTCTAGCTTTCCTAACAGAATTGCCTATAATAAGTATGTTGAATCCAGATAGGTAGAGATTAAAATAATCATTTCAAATATTATTTTTGAAGAAATTCATGATAAAAATAAAACAAATCATTTACTTCCTGATGGAAAAGAAAACTATTTATGGTTTTATTTTTTATCGTTTGCGCTCTACTGAAATAGCTATATCCAGAGTTCTATTTTTCATATATCAAAAACAAAGACTGTTTTAGAATCTATGAAGCTTTATTATTAAATCATAAAACATTTTTCAAATTTTTCAGAAAAAACAACTTTACAACCCAGTCAGATACTTTAGACATTTGATATTCTTAATAATGAAAATGTACTTTTGTCATCCTTAGATAGTTAATTATAGCTTCTATATTAAAATATTATTCGATCTGAAAAGGATTATTTAATAAAATAGAAAATAATATGTCTCAATAAAAGGCGATCATTTTATGCTGAAATATTAGAATAAGTACAAACATGTTTAAAATGTTTAAAAGAATTTTGATAAAGAATTTCTTTTTAATCGATAAATATTGGCGCAGAAATCAAATAATGTGATAAAATAATAATAAAACGAACTATTATTTAGAATGTGATATAATCAATTTTTTATTAAAAGGAACATTTTTATCTTACTCCGTACCCAAAAAGATGCAGATTGTTCTTGGTAAAATGATTGAGGAATTTCCATTTTATTTATTTCATAAAGTATCTGGAAGAAAGAATTTACTTTGCATATTTTTATATATTTATACACATCGTTATAGGTATAAAATAGCGAAATCAATGTTATGTTTTTTATGAACTTATGTAATAACATAATTTTATTTTTGAGCAATATATAAGATTACATAATTTAATAAATCTGCAGTGTAATATATACCCAAAGATTTCACACTTGTTAGACTCCTAAGTAAATATTTATAAATAAAACATATTCATAAGTTAATTATATAACTGATATTGCAATTAGTTTAATCTAAACAGCTGGATTTAATGTGTATATCGCTAAATCACACCAAGTCAAGATTTCTATATACCAAGTTGGAAAAGGAAATGGTTCCTTGAATTTTCATAAAAATATCCATTAGAATAAATTGAGAGTTTCTAAAATTCAAAATAATAAAAACAAAATAAAATTTTAATATTTTTTGCTGTCATTAAATTGAAACTGAATGCAAAAATTATACATTTATTAAACAGAAAAAATTAATTAATTATGAAAGTATTTAAAAATTCTGGTAGGTGGGCGATTTTTGCAAAATAGCTATTCTCATGAAATTGTTGTTCAAACTATGGAGTATATCTTGAAATTTTTTTATCCGAATTTATGTTACATTTTGGGAAGTCTGATGTCGGTACGACAAACACTGCATCAAATTAAAATTTTACTTATTATGGTTGAGTTGTAATAATTAAAAACAAAGGTTTATTAATACTATCTATCTTTTATAAGTTTTTGAAAATATTTTTGTCTTTCCACTTATATTTTTAAATTTTAACTTTTATATAACATCGTTTTTTCAGACGGTAAAATGCCCAGCTAAGGGAATTCTGAAACACCCTTTTTTTCCCCCTAAATGAATCGATTCTTACTGAAATTTACTTCACTCAAACATAAAAGTACAATAATATAAAGTCAGGATGTAAACAGAACGCATTCACTTCGATTTATAAAAGAAAATCCGCTTAAAAAAACAGAAGGAATTATTAAAAATTATCAAGTGAAAAATCCTGAATATGCGTTTTTATGCAATTCTATCCTTCTACAGCGATCTTTGCTAAATATCAAACACCATATTAAGTCGAGTGTAACTGTTTGGTTTTAGTATGCGAAGCATGTGTTCTCGTTTACCTCAAAGTTTTTGTTAAGATTGCGTTTTGTGGTTTCATAATTTTAAACATCCTCTTCTTTTATTTTTTCATCCATAAAATTGTGCAGGAAAATGAGAAGCTAAAATTAATATTCATGCGGCAATTTCTGAATTACGTTATCGAACTCCAAAGTTTCATTCAACGGATTTTGCATGGATTGCATAGCTTGCTTACTGGGAGGCACTTAAAGGTAAAAATACATTTTGAAAAGGGCGTCACAGATCTCAGTTATAAGAAAAGAGACGGGGATTGAAGTTGCATTTTCTTTGGATCTTAAGCATAAAACGGCCTTTTATATCGTTTTGTTTCTGTAGGGAAATGCGCTTTGGTTCTGCTCGGCAAATTAAGTCAGCAGTTTTGGCACTAAAGCTTTATTTCATCACTAAAAACATCGTTTACCTAGAATACAAGTCTTGTAATATTACTTTTGTTTTCGTCGATGTGTTTAAAACTATCATAGAAAATTATTCACAATATTCAAAAATCAATATGCTCACAATATTTGCAATCACTTTATTGAGTTCTAAGTAAGGAGTAGAACTGTGACGATTGCCTATAGTTAGAATTGTAAAAAAATTCATTGGAAAATTCTAATGAACATATGAAAAAATAGAAAGGATTTACAGTCTCTAGGAGATTTCTGATCATTATTTATTAATTATTTTCAATTTCATTGCAACAAGAAATGATAAAATATACTCTCTCTGTTCGAAAATACGGAATATATTTTGAATTTTTTTTTATCTGAATTTATATTAATTATTTGGAAGTTAGGTGCCTGTTCGACAAATTCTAGAGTTAAAATAAAATGCTAATGATTTTATTGGCATTATATATCTTTTAAAAGTTTTTGGAAACAATTTTTATCTTTCAGCTTTAATTTTTTAATTTCAAATTTTACAAAACATATTTTTAGAATAATAAATTGGACAGTTCAGGGAATTCTGTAACTTTCCTTTTTTTCCGAAATGAATTTCCCTTACTGAAAACCTTCCTTTCTTTCCTAAGTGAATTTCTTTACTAAAATTTATTTCACTTAAACAAAAAAGACAATGATATTAAGTCAGAATTGAATTAATCTTATTAGCTGAACTTATTCAAATCAATTTACAAAAAATTCGTATAAGAAAACAGAAAAAATTTCTAAAAAAATATCAAGATGTCGTAAAACTCAGTCAAAACATTTCAAACTATTGCTTGAATTCTCATCAAATACATATAAAAAATTGATGGACTTCAAAAGACGTTTTGAAGGGGATTCGGAATACTTTATATAATTTGCATATGAGTCATTCACATACAGTCCACAAACTAAACTGATGAACATATCCTTTCACATTATACTTTTAATAAACCAAATACATTCACATATCTTTTCACATCCATTTATATATATATATATATATATATAATATATATATATATATATATATATATATTCGCCTAATTTTGAACAATGGATTTCATTGTTGTTCTCATATTGAAACGCTTTTCACTATTTCATAAAATATTCAATCGCCTGATTTTCTTTTATAGTTGAAAGCTAAGGAAGAGGAAGTGTGATTTACATCTTAACTAATTATAAAGTTGTGCGTGTGTGTGTGTTTACGATGTGCCTGCTTTACGATTCGTTGATTTGCTAAGAGGGACAAGATTTTTTAATTAGATTATATTTTGTTGCTGTTATTTCAACAGCCTTTTCATTCCCTACAATTCATGAATGTCGAAGAATTCAACAAAATAAAATACACATGCTTTTCTTGCAAATTGAAACATATTGCCGCTAAGGGATGATTTATGGCAAAAAATTCCTTAATGCTTTGATGACACGTTTTGAGTCTGTATATAAAATAATTTTCTTAACTTATTATCTGTTATTTTAGTTAAAGCCTGGTAAAGCTGTTAGTAAAGTTTGTTATTTTGTTAAAATATTGCATATATTTCAGATATAAAAACAAAACAATTTTGAGCAGAATAATTCTGAAATCAAAAATGGGAATGAAAGATGATCTCAACAAGAATAATGAACCATAGATAAGTTTTATTACTTTAAAGTGGAGCGGATGTCTATTATCACTTTTTTTATTTTAAAGAATAAATTTGGTATATAGTCTATACACGAAATGCGCTCATGGCATTTCGAAAAAAATTTTAGTGCCAAAATCCACCGGAGGGCGCTTTTTTCGGAAATAACATTAATTTTAAGGCAATAAACGACCAGAACGGAATACAGAAACAATATTAATAATTCAAAAAAAGAATTATGAGTAATAAAATGTAAAACCGGGAAAAGCTGTCAGTTCTACAGAAATAGTGTTGAGATTTGCATGCATGCGTAGAAGAGGAAGCTTTATGAAAAACAGATTAGGGTATGAAAGTGCTATTAGTCGCTTCTTTCATAATCCATAGTCACCACGTTTGCCGGATCTAAATATGTGAGATTTCTGGTTATGAAACCACTTAAAAAGTATGGTGAATCCTGGAGTTGTTGTAACGTTGTATGACTTAAAGAACTACATAACGCTTCTTGTGCGAAGCATCACAACTGATCAATTACGATCTGGTGTTGAACACACTGTCCATCGACTTGAAATTTTGCAGGCGAATAAGGATGGTCACATGGAGCACCTTTCCTTAAATCGTCTTGTACAGGATTACCAACCCCTCATCTTGTGTAATTCGTCCTAATCTGTTCTCGTTTCTGCAAACTCAACTATCCCCCCCTCACACACGCACAAACAACGTACTGTTATTTTTTCCTTACCTTTACTTAATGTTGTTCGATGACAATGTCATCAGAAACAAGTCAATAAATGTTAATATGTTTCTGTATTTTGTTATGGCAGTTTATTGTGTTAAATTTAATATTTTTTCGGAAAAGACGCCCTTTAGTGAACATATTTGAACTTTTTTTTTTCGAAATTTCAAGAGCGCATCTCTTGTATACTCTATATAACAAATTTCGATGCAATCTGTACTCCTGTTTGCGTTGTAGGATGCTGCTCATAGGGGAAGTTCAATTATAGACACACTGTAGATTTCGCAGCAGATCATATTGAGACCGAATTAAAGTTCTGAACATTTTGAGAGCATTTTCATTTTAAAAAAATAAAGTTTAGTAAGTTTGTAGTCGAAAATTATACCAAAATATTTCATGTCGGAGATAAAGGGATTATCTTGTTATCAGTTTAAGTTTAAGATCTGAGTACAAGTCACATGTTTTACAAAAGTATTTGCAGTTGATTTCTGAGGAGATATAGTAAAACCGTTTATTGCCTCCCCCTTATTCACTTATTTTATTTATGGCGTCTTGAAGCTTCCGTATAGTAAAACAGGCATCCTCACTAGAGCAATGAATCTGCAAGACATCAATGAGTAGTGTATATTTAAAAATATATGATGTTATTGATTTTTATGATACAAAAAAATATAATCAAGATGCTACCCTCAGAAAAATTTTTACATAGTAAAGATAACTTTGGAGAATGTGTGAAATGTAAAAAAAAAATTCTTAATAAAAAAAGTAAAACTCAGTTATAAAATACTGAATTCATTATATTCTTTAATTAAATATTCGACAGGAACTGGCTTTGGAGCATTATATGACACGACTTGGTCTGTTTGGGTTAACCAGTTTTCCTCAAATTCCACTGATCATTTTTCACATTTATGTTCTAAGAATCCTTTCTTACCAAACCAAGAAATATTTCATTTCTAAATCAATCCAAATCTTTCATGATTTTAGCATCAGCAACACCCAATCAAAAAAATTAAGTAAAATAAGAATTTCATGTGCAGGATCTTAAAAGCATCTTTTTTCCTATTCTTTTTGTTCTTCTTTTTCTATAGCGTACTAAATCTTTTCAGCAAACGTTTTATTATATACTTGACTATTATTAAGAGAAGAAAGTAAACGACATATAACAAAGACATTCTTTCCACAATATTAAATTTGGGAACTACATCCAAAAACGTCTGTTACAGAAGAACATCTCCCATGGCAATCTCTAATCATTCGATAGACGTTTATTGAATAAAATTGATAAAAAGAATAAACAGAGCGACATTTTTTTCTGTAGATTCCGATTTTGTCAACAGAAGCTAAATCTTTATTGGCCGTTATAACTCTACATATGCCAGAGATTTAGTGGAGTAATCTAATAGAACTCATAGTGGAAAAACAAACATGGATTACTGAAGTGAAATGGAAAATGCTTGCAGATGTTTGCTATGGAAAATGATCATCTTTCGGAAAGATAAAATAATAGATAAAGCAAACGGTATGCAACATTCCAACAGAAAAATTGAACGCATTTTGAAACAGAATATGTTTTTCTTTTTGCGTACTTTAAGTTCACGACAGTCGTCGCATTTTGTAAAATATATATAAAAATTTTGAAATAGGCAACCTTTATTTATTTATTATTATTATTATTATTTATTTCTTAACAAGAAATACAGAATGAGAAACCATTGCAATGTGAAAGAATTCAAACTCTCGATTTGGACGAAATTACAAATTTTATATTATATACACTTTTTCGGAATTTTGTCTGTCTATCTGTCTGTCCATAAACACTGGTAACACAAAAATTAATTATGATAACACTTTGAACAGGTATATGGGCTTTACAGTAAAATTGTAGATTTCTTCCAAAGTTTGAACAAAATCCATGCAGAGAAAGTCTGTCAACTGGCTGTCCAAATATAATTGAACACAATAACTAGTAAATATAAAGATCTAGATAAATAAAACTTGTCTGGTGGATTATTGCTTAGGCGTATCAAATTTTATAAGAAATCCATTTATGGATTGACCTTCCGTTTGTCTGTACTTTCCCATGTACGTAAACGCGGTAAGGCAAAAACGTGAAAATTTATGTAAGTGAAACTTGGTATGCAATTTTATGACTAAAATTGAAATATTTTGTCAAATATTTATTTCAATCTGTCAGAAAGGCATATTCAATTTCTTTTACTATACTAGAAAGAGCAAAATGTTCACTTGCGGGACTCTGGGAATTAAAATTGGCTTATGCGAGACGTACACTGCCTCAAATTCCACAATTTTGTCAAATTATTAGAGAGTATGCAAGAATGCAATTTATTAGAGAGTATGCAAGAATGCAATAATTATTAGTATGCAAGAATGCAATTTATTAGAGAGTATGCAAGAATGCAGTAATTATTAGTATGCAAGAATGCAGTAATTATTAGTATGCAAGAATGCAGTAATTATTAGTATGCAAGAATGCAATAATTATTAGTATGCAAGAATGCAATTTATTAGAGAGTATGCAAGAATGCAATTTATTAGAGAGTATGCAAGAATGCAGTAATTATTAGTATGCAAGAATGTAGTAATTATTAGTATGCAAGAATGCAATAATTATTAGTATGCAAGAATGCAATTTATTAGAGAATGTGCAAGAATGTTCCGGGTAGACCAATCTCTCTTGCTGTATTGCTGAAAAGATTTCAGTATGTCTTCAGTATATATAAATGAGAAACTTTTTTTCAACTGTATATCTAGAGGAATTCACAAGATTTTAGAAACGTGAGGATCTTCCAT
The DNA here is from genome assembly GCF_947563725.1 of Argiope bruennichi. Taxonomy (NCBI): domain Eukaryota; kingdom Metazoa; phylum Arthropoda; class Arachnida; order Araneae; family Araneidae; genus Argiope; species Argiope bruennichi. The sequence goes on along the minus strand of NC_079157.1, from coordinate 53,113,426 downwards.
GTTTGAGAAATGTTGTATTTTCGAGGTGACAATTTTTAAAAGAGAACGTCTCATTTTTAAAATGTCTCATTTCGAAAACTACACGTATCTGTTTGCCTTATTTTCAAAGTAAAATTGTCTCATTTTCCCAAGATTAAATGTGCTACTGTATCGTTGCGTTTGAACTACAAACAGAAGATCTATCGAGTTCAGAATATTATTTGACTAATTTTATTTTTTTGTTTATTCTTGGCCATCTAGATCTCCCAGCCAGACACCTTGCTAATATAAATATCCCTATGCAATAAATTAACAATCAGAACAAAGCTTTGACTAAAGTAGGCTAAAAAAATCAGCCAAATTTCATTGTTTGATAAACATTTAAAGATCCCACTGAAATTTTGTTGATGCAACAACATACAACATCATTCTTCTCTTTACCCACTCTAATATTATACTTTCTTAAAAGGACTAACCTGTTCTAAATTCTCGGTTACCAAACTTTTTAACAGTTGAAGAATTTATTTTCTCTCTATATTTATAAAATAGTGTAAAATTATTATATGTAATCAGTTATGTAAAAAAATTTATTTAAAACTTGTTGAAAATATCATGCATTGTATATCATTTATATCAAAAATATTATATACACAAATAATTCAAATCTTTAACTAATACTTATAACGCTGCAAAAAAAACCGATGCAATCAATTCAATTTTACTTACAAGAAAATACTTGAACCTGATGATTATAGGATAAAACTGATTTCGTTTTTGCATAAAGGAGTACAATTTGTATGTAAAATTAATATTTAATACATATCTAATTATACATTTTTGATAAAGTATGGTTTTAAAAGAAAAACACTTTTACTAAATTTCAAAATTCTAGTGAAGCTTAGTGAAAACTGGGGATTTAAGATTTAAATAATTTATTTTAAGATTTAAATAATATATTGCAATTTTTTCTTACGATTTCACTCCATTTATGTTTTATCGTTGTAATATTGAATCAATCTGTGATACTGCTTTCAGCTGAAAAGGCGGATTAACAGCATTCTTAATGGAGACTTGATCAATGACACATGACTTTGAAAAAAAAAATGTGGTGATTTTGATGTCAAAAATATTTTAGAAAATATAAGATTGTTTCTATTACTATTAGGAATTGAGATGTGATGATTCTCCTGGAGAATTCCATGTCCTGTTAGAAAATCTATATAAATGAAAGGGACTGAAGTGATACAGTCTGTTCTCCATTTGGAAGGTTATTACAGTGTTCTATTTGATTAACGATATGCTATTTGCTGGTGAGTTCTTGATTTTTGCCATTACGGCTTCCGCATGTGTTTCTTCTGTATTTTAAAAATTGGGGTTAATCGCAAGAATATGGATTTAACTTTAAGAATTTAGTACTTTCATCTGGAATAAAATATCTTTATCCTTTACCTACCTTAATGGACTTCTTGCACTGTCCACCTACCTGTAAAAATATGAATAACTCGAAATTAAAAAATGTAAGCTTACGGAAAACCATTTTTTTTTCTAACATATGTTAGACGCTTTCGATTTTATAGGGTGATTGAAATATTCAATAAAACACAGTATCAAAAATAAAACAGATAAATAATATTTCAAAAAAATAATCAAAAGTTTTTACGGGATATTACTGTTTTTTTTTCTTTGTAAGTTCCAAAATGTAGCTGTAAGCTGACAGCCATATTTGCATGTTTAAAATCGATTCTGTGGAATGAAAAGGCATAATAAATATTCATATATTCTTCAGTTAACTGTTTTATTGCACTCCCAAGCGTCTTTCCGAAGAATTTACATTGCCTCTACTGCTTCTTTACTCACATCGAAGAACTTACGGATAAAAAAAAATGTGGTTTTGGCCTTATCTGAATGCAACGAAATCAAGGCCCAAGGTAAAAATCTTGAAATCTTTGCAGTTTCAGCTTACTGAGATTTTTTACATCATAAAATTTAAAAGGGAAAAACATTCTTTGCCTTCGAAAACCAAATAAACTGTTTGAGCGGTGAAACTTACTTCGATCTTCGAGAGCATTATATTCGAAAACCAGAAGGGAAGTGTTCTTTTGAATGTTCTAGAGGTGCTCTTTTCGTTTCCATTGATGTATATCGAAACTTGTAGCAAATACTCTTTTTTAATCTGTTTAGAAAAATCATTTATAATACGGTATTTTTTTTATTTTCGAAACAAAAGTATAAAATTCATTTAGATATTTGCCAATCATAATTTATGCCTTAAATATGGGGAAGTAAAGTAAAGATTTCATATTAAACACCATGAACTATGTAAACGAAAAAGGTAAAAGAATATATCTCAAAATGTATAAAATTGAATAAAAATCAAATTTATTCTAATGAATTTGATTTTAATCCTGTTTTTAATCAAAATTAATTTCTTCCTGTAGCAGGTGCATTACTCTTATCTTCTCTTTTGGATACTAGAGGGCGATACCTGATTAGGCCATCCCATATGCATTGCGATTGTAATTAGAATGAGATGTGACGCTGAACTGTGAAGCCTCGCGCGTGAATGTCTTTTCTTTGTGTTTGTTTAGTGTGTGAATGTGATTATTAAAAGAAATGTTCCTAAAAACATTCGTCCTGTTGCTTCCTGATCATAATAATCTACATACCACCACAATCCTTTCTTTTTAAAAGTTCTTACGGCAGTCAAGTATAAGATTTGATAAATGCTCAAAATTATTCTATTATTAGTATTCTATAGAAATACTCTAAAACATTTTACCCATCAATATTTTATTATCAGAAAAGAGCTAACTATGCAGTGGCAGAATAGATAAATAATGTCATGAGAAATAAACAGAAGAAGAAAAGAACATTTCCCCAGATACTGGTGCAAATTATAGCAAGGTGTAGAAGATTTCCTAAATACTTCTACAGATTCGGAAGAACGTAAGACCACAAATATATATGTGGGAAAATAGGTTCGGTTCAGTACTGCATAATAGAATGTGTCAAACTCAATGAAATTAGAGGAAAATTCATTATGGATAGTGATAATTTAAAAAAATATATAACAATACCCTAAAAATTTGAAATCATTAAAAAAATTATGGAAAAGATTTCTAGCCTTTTACAAATAATTTCAAGATTCTCTGAACTTTTGTTGACTGTTGTTCTTTTATGCGAAAGCTGGATAATAGATTAGCATAACAGCCAATCAAAATAAGCACTGTTTATACAGCTTAGTTCTGTGGCAACAGGGAGTAGGCTATAATTAAAAAATATATATTATGATTGCAAAAATCTAAGATATAGCCAAAGCATAATTTCCAAAATTGAAAACGTATCGAAGTCATAATTTCTTCGATTAAAAACATATCCATATACAACCTTCTAAAATGTTCAGTAGTTTGAAAAGAGTAATATGATGTTTTCTCATTACAATTTTTTTCTAAAAAATTTGGATGCACTCATGTTATAGTGCCTGACATTCGGTTTCAAACTTTTCTCACATTTCAATGAAAATTGTTATTCTAATTTGGAATCAAAGTTTAATTATTGCCAGGAGAAAAAATAATGGCTTTTACTTGCTTAAGTGTTTCAGAACAATAAAATTTTAAATTATTTAGCACTATATTTGGAAAAAAATAGAATTTAAGTTTTTGATTCATGATTTTGTTTTTCTAATTCAACGATATCATCTTCTTGATTTATTGAAACTTAAATTTTTCTTTAATTACAATTCCATTTTCATTAACTGAAGTTTCAACTTGCATCAATACATCCATACCAATAATTACATCATAAAACATAACATTATTTTCTACTACACATATATCAGCATTACACTTAAAACCATCAATTTGAATATTCACCTTAAAATAACTTAATGGGTTTACTTTACATTTACTAATTTCACTTAAAGAGAGATTCAATGGGTACAATTCACATACATTTAATTTATCAAACACTGATTTACGAAGCAATGTCATTTGGCTTCCTGTATCTACAAGTGAATTAAAGCTTATACTTTCAATCATTATTTTATTGTCAAGCCTTGGTTTGAAATTATCCTCCAAGGTAGACACTTCTGGTTTACGATTTACTTTAACACATTCTGAAGCTTTATGGCCAAAGGATTTAAATCCCTTAAGCTTTTGTACACAAAATCGTGAGATATGATTTGGGTCTTCGCAATTAAAACAGATTTTATTCTTGCGACTTTCAAAATTATTATATTTCATTTTTTCAGCTCCACCACAAAATTTTATTTCATTCACACTTTCGCTTTTAGAATTATATCTATCATCATACTCCTGAATTGGTAAATAGTATATATGCCAGTTAAAAACTACGCTACACAAGCATATGCTTTTGTATCCTGGTTATGTTACTGGATTGCGAACCACAAGGTCCCAGGTTCAATCCTCATCACATATCGCTAAATTGGTGACCTCGGACGATGAACCTTCAACCTTCGTACAGCTGTTGTGGCGCCATCTACCCGCAACCAAAGTCGTCAGACTCGACACAGCAACCCAAAACACGCTCGCCATAACGCTTGGCGCTACTCAACAATGGGCGCAGGCGCATTAGAATCAACAGCTCAATACATCACCACTCAACAGCCATATCGTCCGACTCACCGGAGGTGAATAGCATATAAGCCAGTTAACAACTACGCTACACGAGCATATGCTTTTGTATCCTGGTTTTGTTGCTGGACTGCGAACCAGAAGGTACCAGGTTCAATCCTCGCACATCGTCAATCTTCTAAACCTGTTTTGATTTTAATTTATCAAAAGTATTAAATCTAGGATTAAAATCATATCTTGTTTTGGTTTTGTCGAAAGCACCTTTATTTTTCGCATAATCATACTTCGTTACATCAAACATTTTAAGTTTTTCTTTAAATTTAAATAAATTCTTACATCCGAACAAAATTATTTTGTTTTCTTGCCTATCATTTATACCTTTAATCATACAATGCATTAAAGCGACATCTTCAATTTTCCTAGAGCTACATAACTCTTTCATTTTTAAAAAAAAATATTCTGTAGCGGATTCAGGATCCCTCATTTTTTTTTTTTTTTTACTCAAAAGTTAACTGAATTTATCTCAAAAGAAAATTCATCAATCAATGCTTGCTTCACATTTTGCCATGAATTAATTTCTAGTTCAGATTTTACAAAAAGCGCAGCTGTCCCACCGAGTGACCTTTTAGCGAAAATAAATTTTTGTCGGTCTGATAAACTAAACAATTTGGAAATGTTTTCAAAATGATTTATCCAATTATCTATATTCTCATGAGGTTCTGCATAAATTTAGAAATGGTACTTTCGATCATAATATCAAATCTTATAAAAATTATGTACATCACACTGCATGGAGGAATCATTTTTATTTATACTTTCACATTGCATGGATGAATCGCTTTTGATATTTTTTTCTTCGCCGTTATTAGCTGTAGACTGTTCATCGATGTCTGAGTCATCAGACTTCAAGTCTGTGGGAGAGTTTTCTGCAAACGATTCAAGGTCCCAAAGAAAGGAAAGAATTCCTTTGGATACTTCCGGCTTCAAACCATCAAATGGAATATTTAATAGTATATTGCATATCGTAATGATTTTGTTCAGCGAAAATGAATCATTCATGCTGTGTAACTTCTTTTCATATTCGTTACTATTGGTTGAAAAATCAAAACCAATAAATTCTCGTATCTTCTTTCGATTTGAATGATCTCCAACAGAATCGAAGAAAAGAAATATGTGCTCTAATTTTCTGTTAGTTCCCGTAGAATTTATACTATAAATTAAAGTGGAAAGGATTAATCTGCAATTTATATAATAATATTTTTTACTGAAACAAAGTATTTTTTTTTTTGTAATATGATTACAGAGAACAGCCACTGAGCGTTTAAACTTTGTGGGCACTAAAGAATATCTTTCCTAATTTATGTAATATTTCAAGAATTTGTCAACAAAATATTCTCAGATTCATTATGACCAGAACGATTAATTAACAATGTTTAATTTTAAATGCATCAAACACTAAGAAAATAAAACGAATCGTTTAAAATAATCGGTTGAAAACAGGTTTAAAAAAAACTAAAAAAACGATGTACTTAAAACTATAAGCGTATACAAAAAATATATAACTAACATAAATAAAATTTACTTACAAAAACATGCAACTAACCTAAAAATAATTTAAATCATCCGTTGATAATGGTTGTCATGTCAACAATCAGAACACAATGCGCATGCGTGAATTTTCAACGCCAGTTACGTTAACGCAAATGCGTGAGTTTTTCTACGCCAGTTGGGGTAACGCTATGCAGATTAGAAATTTTTAATTTCCTTTATTCTGTTTTATTTTAATTCAAAAGTACTTAAGAATGAATCTGAAACATGGATTAATTAACAATGTTTAATTTTAAATGCATCAAACATTAAGAAAATAAATAGAATCGTTTCAAATAATCAGCCGAAAACTCTTAAGCCTAGCCTCATGACTGTTGGGGAAAAAAACTGAAGCCGTACTCATTTGGCGGTTGGGAAAATGAAAAGAGTTTTTGGCGGGAAAGTTAGTTTTTAATTAATAATTAAAATTCTAATTAAAAATGCAAAAAAAGGACTATCCTATCTTTTAAGTTAGATCAAACTGCACACGGTGCGCAAATTTGATTAAAATCGGTTAAGTAGTTTAGGAGTCCATCGCGGACAAACAACGTGACACGTAATTTATATATATATATATATATATATTAAAGTTATGTTAACAAGAAATTTAAGAGTCCGATGAAATTATACCAATTGCCTCAGAATTCGAATTAAAAATATTCAAATGAATCAATTTCGACTGTATTTAATAAAGGAAACTTCACAAGAATACAGTTTCAAATTCCTTGCTATATTTCGTGCATTATTTCCGAGAAGTGTATTTTTCTATTAATATGAAATAACTAATATAATTTCAAAATTTCTAGTCTTTAAATATAACATCCTAATTATATATATAATATATACATAAGTATATGTAATACCACATTTTCCTCAAAAAGACAATTATTGCATTCTTACTCGTATTAAATGATAGTATTGTGCGGTTTTATCGGATTATGGCCTGTACTTCCTATACGAGAGTTGGATGTGAAACTAAACCGTCTCCGTATAGGACACATGCATTTCACCCATCAGCATCTCCTTTTTGAAAATGCTGATGAGTGAAATGAGTGATACTGATTTTACAGTAAAATGCGTGATACAATAAATGCGTGAAATACTGATTTTACAGTAAAACACATTCTAATAGAATGTCCGGCTTTTAATTCCTAATGCGACTACTTTTTTAATTCATCGTCTATAACCTTACAAGCCTTGTTGAATAAAAAACACCAGCCAAATATTTTTAATTTTTTTAAAACAATTCGCTTTTTTACTTACATATGATACTAACGTTCTAATTTTACTTGCGTTCTCTTGTTTTTCACTTGAAATCTAATGCCAGTTATTTTTATATTATAGTATTTTTATAGAACAAGTGCTTTTAAGTTTTACGTTATCTTACTCATGTTGCTGTGTTCATTTTATTTTTCTCCATACGTATGGTGCAGTCTAACCAAGGTCGACTGCTCTTGCGCCAAAAAAAAAAAAAAAAAAAAAATCCAATCCAATCCGATAGTATTATGCGAAATTTACGATTTCAATATTTTTAATGTTTATGTATAATTCTGCAAAATTAAATAAATGTGATAATATAGTAATAAAATAAATCTCTTAATAAAATACTGATAAATAAATCTTTTTTTATGAATTTTCTTGGCGATATCTAGAGACCTTGCTGACGTAATAATCCTGACTAAGGGTCTTTTGAAAACTAGTTATAATATTAAAAAAATCAAGGATTTAAGTCCTTATAAACAGTGAAAAAATTAACAATTTTGCACAATTATTCAGTTTGAAAATTCAAAATTCCAGCTACTAAAAATCTAATGTGGTTCCTTTTCATTCTTTTTGAGAATTCATGGGTTAGAAAATAGAGATATAGAGCACAAAAGTTGATTTTCAATTTTGAATCCTTTCGTATTGCGGTTTGGCCGCCTGTTTATTATGATCGAATTCTTCTGACAGCAATAATCAGACATTTTAAATTAAGTATAAACTAATGCATTATTTTCAAATATTTTTCACAATTATAAAACTAATTTTTTTCTAATACTTTATTGAGTTTTTTAAAAATCTATAAAGAAATATCTATCTATAAAATCAAATTATAAAGCGTAAATAAAAACTCGTTTTTTTTGTGTGTGTTTTTTAATCAAAATAATGCAAAAAAAAAACGAAGAAAATCTCCGCTAGAAAGAAAAATTAAATCTTTTCCTTTGTTTAAAGACCTGCATTCAAGCTTAATCTACCAATCCTTGTTTCAAACTAAGATTTTTTTTAATTTTATTTTTTGCAAAAAGAAAAAAAAATGTTCCATCTTGGGTACTTTCTTTAATCTCTACTTCGGTAACTCCTAGTTTTCATTTTTCACGCCGCTATGACTTTTAATTAAAAAATTAATAACTTTTTACTCGATTTCAGCAGTAGGATTAAATCGTAGTTATAAAAAAGCAGTTTTATCGTAAATGGATGAAACGCTTTGTTTACTCCAATCCTCACTCCGTTCAAAATATATTTTTATGCATATTAATTTGATTTTTAAGTTTTGTACGGAATTAAGAATAATTTTTATGGTGATAAGGGATTATGCAACAAATTAGTGAAAACAAAAAAGGCAACATTATTAATTTATGTGAAAGTTCAAACCACATTTTAAAGCTATTCGTTTGCCTTCTGTTCCTTGCATCTGGAATTTGATTTGATTTTATAAAAATAATAAAAGCCTATTCTACAAATTAAAATCAGAAAGAGCCAAATTGGAGACAGATAATATGTCAAAACGTTTTATAAAGAAATTTGTTCTATAATATTTTAGAAGATACAAAAGTTTAATTTGAAATATATATATGCTTGAAGCAAACTCAGTAAAACTGCTTCTAATTCCCCGGGGACATCGATGCACTAGGCGTAAAATATAGGCTTCAGAGGTATACAGGTTCGAGACTCGAATCCACTGAAAAACGGTTGGGTAAGCAGGACTGGTTCATGTTAAATCCGTTGGACCAAACGTCCTTCCACTGATGTGACGTGGAAGGGTGAAGAGCGGGGGCCAGTTCAGGAGTGGTCCTCATCATCTGACTGCGGTTCAAAATTGCGAGTTCCGTCCCAAAATAATCCTAGTGTTGCTTTAAAAACGGGATATTAATATATCTAAACTTCTAAGTGGCCGTTTATAAATGGCGATCAGAGTAAACATTTAAAACAGAATGCATACTTATTATAAGCATCACTTAAAAGTTTTATGATTAATAATAAATAAATATCATAACTGTTGTTATTTTGTCTAAAAATATAGAATTTAATTTTGCTGTGACTTCTAATAATCATCAAATAGACCCTCAAATATCCACGAACTCTGTAATAGTCAGAGGTAGGTTCGGACAATGCGCAAGCTTGAGATATCATTGTTAATATACTGGGGCATTTAGTTTAATAGAATATTGATAGGTATTAAACTTCGTGTATCAAGATTGAATCTATTATGATTTGCAATTATTTGCATCTATAGTTATTGACATTCTAAATTTTAAAAAATTTGGAATCTTATGTATTGAAAAGAAAATAAATGGTTTCTTCAAAAATTTGAAAATGAGGATATTCTGTCACTGCAATTTTAGGAAAAAAAAATTAAATTAAAAAATTAGGAATCGTATGTATTGAAAAGAAAATAAATGGTTTCTTCAAAAATTTGAAAATGAGAATATTCTGCCACTGCATTTTTCTTCAAAAATTATGACAAACTTAAAAAAAAGATAATAAACGCAATTTTTTATTTAATATAAAAGTAAAAGTTCTTGTTTCTTATGGCACTTTCCACAGACAAGCCCGCTGTTCAAAGGCAGCAATTTTAAGCCTGAGGGGGAGAGTCTCTTGTTTTTATAGTAGCGCCAAACAGGGCCAAGAGTATGACTTAGCTACACACACGTCACAACCCTTTTTACAGGGCGGACTTCATTCATGTATTTCATTCACAGATCGTAATTTAGGCCTGAATCAGAGAACGATCACCCCTGATCCAGTACCCCCAGTGGTATTACTCTCGGGAAGTATTACTCATGGAGAACTTTGTGACCACGACAGATTTATACGCGCGTCAGTCACCACACTTCTTCTGCCGGCGGGGTTCGAATTCGCAACCCAAGGGACGCGAATCCAACGCCCTACCAACCAGGTTATATGGTATATGCAATAATAAGGTATAAGTATAAATGTGGTGGAATGTAGATTATTATTATCCGTGCAGATGGAAGCAACAGGACATATGTTTTCAGGAACATTTCTTTTAATAATCACATTCACACACTAAACAAGCACAAGCACAAAGACAAGACATTCACGCGAGCAGATTAACAGAACAGTGTAATGAAAAGCTTATAAGCAAGTTAACAGCTACGTTACAAGAGCAATTGCTTTTGTATTGTGGTCATGTTACTCGGCTGCGAACCGCAAGGCACCAGGTTCTATCCTCGCTCATACCAATCCGCTACAACAGCATATCATCTCATTCTCACTTCCATCGCAATGCAATATGGGATGGCTTAATCAGGCATCGCCATCTAGTATCCAAAAGCGAAGATAAGAGTAATGCAACTGTTAGATCCTATACCACCGAAGGCCGTCTCGGCGAGGTGTGTAATTTTGTATATTCTTCCCCTTAGACAGAAAAACCATTTTTAATTATTGAAATGAGATAGAAAGTTAAAAAAGTAAACTGGAATATGAAGAATCAATTACACACTTATCCTCTCTTTTGAATATACAAAAAAAAAAAAATCAATAAAGTAGGCAGGACACAACTTATTTAAATCTCCAATATTTTTTAAGAATGCAAAATAATAATAATAATAATCAGGTAGGAGATAAATATATTTTGAGCAATGGAAAAAAAAAATATTTATGTTCAAGACAATTTTATGCGTTTATATTGTAGATGAAAACAACACATAGAGACAGAAATTAAGTCAAAATATTTCGATGATTAATTTTAACTGCAAGTATATATACACACTTAATAAAAGAAACGCAGATACAGCAAACAATTGCTATTAAATTTGCGTAAGTACTGAAAAAGAATTAGCTTTAAGAACTCTTAACCATAAAAATAACATTCTGAGAATCAGAGGTAAAATTGCATATTTTATACGATTGAAAGATGGCATATGCTGAATCATTATTCTGAAAAAAATAATAAATCTATGAGAACAGTATATCATAATACCAAAATACCATGCAGCTGAAAAAAGAAAACATATTCAATACTTGTGTAGACTAATCACTTTGAGAGCGACTGAGCTTACGAATACTTAATGAGACTTGGCGCGTCGCTCAAGGGCACATAACATGGTATCGGAAAACGAGGACAGAGAGTTTGGTTTCGGTTCGCAAACTTACGAAGAAATATATCAAGAAATTTACCAAGAAATATATCAAATACGATAAATTAATTCGTGCTTAAATAAAATACAGAAATACAACAACAACTGGAAATTCACCATATAGAAAACCTTAACATTTAAAAGATATGTTCTTACGCATTTTCAATGACTGAGATCAAATAACAAAACAATACAGATATTTCAATATATAAATTTGCAACTATGAATATGCTATAAAAACAGAAATAACTTAAAAATTATTAAATATTAAACAGTATAAAAACATTTCATAGAAGACGAAGAATCTTTGTGTATTCAAATATGAAGGAATTTTGTATTTCAACGAAACAAATGCTAGATGCTATTGAAGTTAAACAACAACATAAACAAAAACAAAAAAAATGCTCTTGTCTAGAAAGGTACGGACAGGAACGACCAAGACAAAACTGATGAATTTTTCCGTGCTGTAAATTTGAAAACACACACACACACACTTTCTTTTATGGATTTAAATGCAGATTTTTACTGGAGATTCACAAATAATAAATTATACTCGGTACAGGGGCTGACTGGCTGACGTCCCGTACGAGTTAGAATTTAAAACTGAATTCTGGAATACTCCTTAGGACATCAAGGAAGCGAAGATGGCAGATGCTGATTCATTTTTGAGACTGATGTCTGACAATGATGGACCCTCCTTGGGATGAGAAACTGATATCTGTTAGGACGACACGTTCTAGGGATGAGAAAAATGATGACATGAGTCAGGGCGACACGTTCTCGGGATGAGAAATATGGTGACATGTGTCAGGACGACACGTTCTTGGGATGAGAAAAATTATAATTGTGTCAGGACAAACATTTCATAATTTACTGCGTACGGGAATTTTTTCTTTCATAATTTCACTGGAACACAATGATGAACCATTCCCGGGATGAGAAAAATTATTCTGTGTCAGGATGACACGCCAATGTGGTGGTGGGAAAACTTTCTTGTGATCGTCGGGACGACTTCACTTTCGTTTCATCAGAAATTCTTTTTCGTCGGGGGCCAATGTGGTGAAATGTAGATTATTACGATCCGTGCAGATGGAGCAACAGGACATATGTTTTAGAAAACATTTCTTTTAATAATCACATTCACACTAAACAAACACAAACACAAGACAAGACATTAACACGCGCAGCTTAACAGAACAGTATATAATCTTAGTCTAATTAAAATCGCAATGCAATTTGGGCTAGCCTAATCAGATACCGCCATCTAGTATCCAAAAAAGAAGATAAGAGTAATGCAACTGCTACATAAATAATAATAATAGTATAATTTGACATTCTTACTTTTTATTCATGTCCTCCAAAAATGGAAAATTGCAATTTCTAATTCTCTACTTTTGAATATTTAATTCAATCTTTTATTAATGATTAAAATACAATAACAAATAAGCATTAACAAAGTAATTTTAACATATGAAAATACATTTATTACATCGGATGTGCATTACATTGCGATTTAAATTATCTCTATCTGCTCAGAAAGAGTCCACTAATGCATTAATCATTTATAACATTTTAATTTCCAATGTTGTTGTTGCTTCTCATGGCACTTGACATGCCCGCTGTCACGAAGACACAGATTTAAGCCGGCAGGGGAGCGTCTCTTGTTTTTATAGTAACGCCAACTAGAGCCAAGAGTACGACTTTGTGCTTTTCGTATCACTCATTCACTAGCACAATCCCTTTTTACCGAAGGGTACATTCACACAGCTCACAAGTAGAACAACGGAAGAGCAACCATGCCCAAACCGGGTCTCGAACCCGGGACAACCAGATCACGAGAAAGATGCGCTACCCCTATGCCAGGACGCCGGCCAATTTCCATTGCTCATCGTTCTTGTAGTAACATAGATATCAACTGATTGTCATTCGTTTTATCACTCAGTTAAGTAAACGAAAACTCCTTTAAGCCTTGCATTGATTGGCGCAGTTTAGCTAAACATGTCTCTTGCGACATTAAACCTCAATCAACCAAACTTTACGCCTTGCGCGGCAACGAAAAAACTGTACTATGTGTACAAAAAAAAAACAGAAGTTAAAAGTACTCTACACCTTAAATTAATATATATATATATATATATATATATATATATATATATATATATTAATTTGTCCATTAATTTATGAAATATTTCGAGAGTTATTTATTGTCTGTAAATGGAGCTTTCAGTTAGAAATATGACAACTACCGTTGATGAATATAAAAACGAGTAAAACCATATAATTCTCAAACAAAACAAATGAAAAAAGTATTGGGTAACTCTTCAAATTCTGCTGACTTAAGTTTCGTTAAAAACAAGTTTTAATCCTACAATATTAAGCAATTAATTTAAGCATTTTCAAGCAGAATCCGAAACAACGACTTTTGATATTTCAAATAGGGCTGTGTTTTATTTAAATGATATAGAGAATATTTGGCATTGAGTAAAGAGTCAGTATAATTTTTTTAATGTAATTCTCAGTAAGAAGTAATAGCAAAATAAACTGAATTTCTGAAAAAAATCAAACACGTAGATTAAAAATGTAATTCTCAGTAAGAAATAATAGCAAAATAAACTGAATTTCTGAAAAAATTAAACACGTAGATTAAAAAAGTAATTCTCAGTAAGAAATAATAGCAAAATAAACTGAATTTCTGAAAAAATTAAACACGTAGATTAAAAAAGTAATTCTCAGTAAGAAATAATAACAAAATAAACTGAATTTCTGAAAAAAATCAAACACGTAGATTAAAAAAGTAATTCTCAGTAAGAAATAATAGCAAAATAAACTGAATGTCTGAAAAAATCAAACACGTAGACTAAAAATGTTATTCTCAGTATGAAATAATAGCAAAATAAACTGAATGTCTGAAAAAATCAAACACGTAGATTAAAAATGTAATTCTCAGTATGAAATAATAACAAAATAAACTGAATTTCTGAAAAAAATCAAACACGTAGATTAAAAAAGTAATTCTCAGTAAGAAATAATAGCAAAATAAACTGAATTTCTGAAAAAATTAAACACGTAGATTAAAAAAGTAATTCTCAGTAAGAAATAATAGGAAAATAAACTGAATTTCTGAAAAAAATCAAACACGTAGATTAAAAAAGTAATTCTCAGTAAGAAATAATAGCAAAATAAACTGAATTTCTGAAAAAATTAAACACGTAGATTAAAAAAGTAATTCTCAGTAAGAAATAATAGGAAAATAAACTAAATTTCTGAAAAAATCAAACACGTAGATAAAAAATGTAATTCTCAGTATGAAATAATTGCAAAATAAACGGAATGTCTGAAAAAATCAAACACGTAGACTAAAAATGTTATTCTCAGTATGAAATAATAGCAAAATAAACTGAATGTCTGAAAAAATCAAACACGTAGATTAAAAATGTTATTCTCAGTATGAAATAATAGCAAAATAAACTGAATGTCTGAAAAAATCAAACACGTAGACTAAAAGTGTTATTCTCAGTATGAAATAATAGCAAAATAAACTGAATGTCTGAAAAAATCAAACACGTAGATTAAAAATGTAATTCTCAGTATGAAATAATAAAAAAATAAACTGAATTTCTGAAAAAAATCAAACACGTAGATTAAAAAAGTAATTCTCAGTAAGAAATAATAGCAAAATAAACTGAATTTCTGAAAAAATTAAACACGTAGATTAAAAAAGTAATTCTCAGTAAGAAATAATAGGAAAATAAACTGAATTTTTGAAAAAATCAAACACGTAAAAAAATGTAAAAACTTTCATTTTAAAATTTGGCATCAGAATATTTAATCATTAACAGAATAAAGACAAGACATACAAAAACTAATCATTTATAGATAAAAATTAACTGTTGCATTATTTACCATAACTAATTTATTACCATAGCTAATATCAAATTAAGTAAAAATTACTAAATAATGAAGCAGCTCAAATTAATTTTTCTTATACAGTTGTATTATTACATCAAAAAAGAACATTCGTATTACTAATTTAAATTAAAATATTCATCAGTAACAACTTCCATTAAGGCATAAGTAATAAGTAACAGTATTTTTTCAGAATCATGAAAGATATTTTCCATCTTTTATTCAAAAGCTTTATTTGAAACTAAACCGAATTAAAATGAAAACTTATATTATAATGCATGTAAGTGTTACTTTAGAAAAAAATAATAACAATTTGTTACCTAAAGTAATTCTGTCAGAGAAAAGAGTTTTTATGAATGAAATGATTTTGTGGAAAAAATAAAGTAGCTATTTAAGAGTAATTAAACTGCACACTTTTATTTAGAAACAAATTGTTTCAGCACATACAAGTTCTATTTTGGCACAGGAAAACAAATATATATATATATATATATATATATATATATATATATATATATATATATATATATATATATATATATATATATATATATATTATGATTATATTATCCATACATATTAGGATTATTACAATATACATATATGA
This sequence comes from Argiope bruennichi, assembly GCF_947563725.1. Classification (NCBI taxonomy): domain Eukaryota; kingdom Metazoa; phylum Arthropoda; class Arachnida; order Araneae; family Araneidae; genus Argiope; species Argiope bruennichi. The sequence goes on along the minus strand of NC_079157.1, from coordinate 53,097,395 downwards.
TTTTGAAATAATGATTCTTCTGGAGTTAGTTTCATGGTAAGAATAGAGTTTTAGGAAGAGCTTTACATTTGTTGACTTAGCGACGAATTTAGGAACAAAATGAAAGATCAAGAGTATTCAAGAATCGTGTCGCTATTTTCATTAAAACTCCAGCTCTACTGTGTGTTCTGTAACGTTCGATGCTCTGTCACTGGGGCTAAAAAAGCGGAGGTACACATACAAGTGGGAGTTAATCAGTCGAGGCGAGAGAAAGTAACCGAGTGAATTTTTACTTTCGAATGTTAATATCCATCGATTATTCTTTGAGCTCTTTATGATGCTGCGATGGTTTAATAACGATCAGTTTGTGTATTATTGATACTTGCAAGTGCTTTTTGCTGTTGTTGTTTCTTATGGCACTTGCCATGGACAAGCCCGCTGATACGAAGACAGCGATTTTAAGCTGATGGGGGAGCGTCTCTTGTTTTTATAGAAGCGCCGTCTAGGGTCAAGAGAACGTCTTAGTTACACACACGTCACAACCCTTTTTACGGGGGGGACTTCATTAACACTTCTCATTCACTCACCCGCAGATCGTAATTTAGACCTGAATCAGAGAACGATCACCGCTGATCCAGTACCCCCAGTGGTATTACTCTCGACATAGAGGACTTTGTGACCACGACCGATTTATTCGCGCGTCAGCCACCAAGGACGCGGGGAATATTCGAACGGCGAGGTTCGAACTCGCAAGCTCAAGGACGCGAATCCGACGCTCTACCAACCAGGATATCCCGGCCTCAAGTACTTTTTTTATAAGCTTCGCCTCTGCCTTTCTCATTTTCACATCGTATGAAGCATCATTATCTTTTACTGGACTGGACTTTTCTCTAAATATCATAACGAATAACATCAATATTATAACATATTTATGGTTGTATGTTTAAATGAATAGCCATAAAATATAATCAGTTGCTATGAAAGTTAAACAACGTACATGTAATAAAATGAATAATCATTAGAAACCATAATAATACACGACAGAAAATAAACAAAAGCATCGGCTGAATACGATATAGACAGACCCAGTCTGGCTTGTGGTAAGGATATAATCTCAGAAAACAAGCGCAGTTATAGATGTCATGTTACTTTTACGTCAGATGAATCGCTTATTTCAGAATTAGTTTGAGCTTAACTTTGGTCTTATTCACAGAAAGCGTTCGAGATATTAAATAAATCTCTGAAATATTTTTAATATCATTCAAGTTAATTCTTCAGTTTAATAAAGGACCTGAACTCTTTAAATCGAGAATTGGTAAATTGTAATTCTTCTGATAGAATGGAGCACTTCTCCTCTCAAAATGGAATCAGCATTTATATTGAGAATGTCTTAAAACAGAATTAAATATTAATGAGTTCCAAAATCTTTAACCTTAAAGGGAATCTAAAAATTGATTTCCAATCCAATTCTATCAAAGGGTCCTTAAATTTTTCATTTCCTTTCTAAAGAATGATAAGCAATCAAATAACCGATACAGGACGCTTTTGTCTGAGAGAAAATTTGAATAAATTCGAAAAGTCTGTAGCTACTCAGAACTTTGAATGGAATATCCAAGTTCACAGTTTCGAATTTATCTAATCAAAGCAACTAACTATTAAAGTTAGTGTTCAGTTGCTATTCAAAGTTGGATTTAAAAGTCTTCGGTTTCCGATTTCTGATCGTACATCTTCAAAGTGGAAAGATTTAGATTGTTTGCTTATTTCGTTTTGACTTTTCAACTTCGTTAAAGTTTCACTTTCATTTGGAAACAGTCAATGTTGTGAAAACAATTCAAAATCTTTTAATCTTCATACTACTAAGGACAGCTAGAGAAGCATCTGGTCTTATAATGAAATTCAGTAAACTTTTGTAGTTATTTGATTTTGTTATTAATTCGTTAAATATTTGTAGTTATTTGATTTTGTTATTCATTCATTAAATATTTATAATTACTTGGTTTTGTAATTAATTCAGAAAATATTTGTAGTTATTTGATTTTGTTATTAATTCAGTAAATATTAGTAGTTATTTAGTTCTGTTATTAATTTAGTAAATATTTAGTTATTTAATTTAATATTAATGCAGCAAATATTTGTAGTTATTTGATTTTGTAATGAAATTCAGAATATATTTTTAGTTATTTAATCTTGTTATTAATTCAGTAAATATTTTTAATTATTTGATTTTGTAATTAACTCAGCAAAATTTTAATTTTTAAATTTGTTATTAATGCAGTAAATATTTTTAATTATTTAATTTGTTATTAATGCAGTAAATATTATGTAGTTATTTGATTTTGTAATTATTTGATTTTGTTATTGATTAAGTAAATATTTTTAGTTATTTGATTCTTTTATTGATTCAATAAATATTTTTAATTATTTAATTTTTTATTAATGCAGTAAATATTATGTAGTTATTTGATTTTGTAATTATTTGATTTTGTTATTGATTAAGTAAATATTTTTAGTTATTTGATTCTTTTATTGATTCAATAAATATTTGCAGTTATTTGATTTTGTTATTAATGCAGTAAATATTTGTAATTATTTGATTTTGTTATTAATTAAGTAAATATTTTTAGTTATTTGATTTTTTTATTGATTCAATAAATATTTGCAGTTATTTGACTTTGTCATTAATGCAATAAATATTTGTAGATAATTTTTATAGTAATTTTTTTTCAGTGTATATAAATTGCAGTCCAATCAGTAACAGTATTTGGTGTTAACAAATATCCCTTTCGATATGGAATCCCAACTTCTGCACTGTCATGTTTAGCAAATCACACTGGGATTTTTTTATATGAGCAAATGAAGTTAATCCTGAATAAAAACATGTTAAGGAATCGGAAATTTCAAGAGTTATATATATATATATATATATATATATATATATATATATATATATATATATATATATATATATATATATATATATATATATATATATATAGTTTAATTGTAGCAAAGACCAAAGAACTGAGGTTTGAAATTTTTATTAAGCTGATTCATTATATTCTCTCTTCATGGAACAGTTGGAAAATATTTCTATTATTTTCTTTCCCTAATTTTTTTTAAATTTTGTATTTGGAAATGACTTTTTTAGTAATGCACTGTTTGCTTCAAAGCCTTTTTTAATGATTAGTATCGATTTTAGAGATTGTGAAATTTAACAGTTCATAGAAGTATGCATAACAAAGTTTAGAAGCCCTTATTCTTTACTTTTAATGTGGTTATATATTTACATCTAAATTGTACTACAAATTATAATATTTTTATTTCTTATTCACTCTACCAGTGTACATGAGATTTTCTACTTCAACTTTTATTAATTAATCTGTGATAATCAGATCTAAGGTATTTCTAATAAAATAACACGGGCACATTGTCTAATTTAAAGCATAATTTGTTTCTCCTTAATTAGAATCTGTAATCAATTTATGCAGTCCTATCATATTTCTATTGCAATCAAGTAATGGAATTTAAAACAAAGTTAAGAAGAAAACCAATTTAGCACAAGGGATATTCAAATGAAAATGTACGGAACAACACTGTGGATATAAATGAAGACTTTATTCAAAGTATACACCATAGGCCAGAGCACAACGATCTCATTGATTAACGAATCGAAGGATTCCTTGTTTCCAGAATTCTTGTGGCCGTGACGAGACCCAGTCCTTCATAGCCTCCTTTAGTTCGCCGTCCGAGTTGAAGCGCTTCCCTTACAGATGTTTTTTCAGGGGACCAACACATGAAAATCGCAGGTTGGCATGTCCGGGCTATTGGGCGGATGGCCGGGCTCTCCCGCTTAAGCTTGGCCAGTTCCGCGTGTGTGACCCTGTAGATGTGTGGACGCGCGTTATCATAGACCAGAACCACACCCTCCGTGAGTTGCACCGGTCTTTTGTTCTTGATGGACCTGTGTAGTCTTCGGAGTTCTCACGGTACACATCGGAGTTAATGGTTCTTCTAAGCTCGAGGAATTCAGCAAATAGCGTTAATTGGACGGCGCTCTTTATAAGAGCCTCTGCTCTCTTCTGCGCACACGCATCCTTCGATCTACGCCGGAGACTCTAATCGCATCCCTAGATGCCTCGCTACATTCTCCCATAGCGGCATTGAGAAATATGTTAATGGTTACGTTGTTACGACGTTTCGTACCTTTTCCTTTGAACGCCCTTTGTATAAAATCTCAGCCTAAGATTTGGAAATAGGTCCTTTAAAGCATGTAACTATGTATAACAGGAATTTTTTTAAAAATGTATAAAATATTTTTGAAAATTTGCACAAAATTAATTGATGAAATGATATCTATATCTATGGAACAAAAATATATTACTTAGAAGCAAACAGTGATTAAAATATTGGGAACATTGTCATTTTATTTTATTTAACATTATTATTGTTATGTTTTGAGTAAGAGAAATATAACAGAAAACCTTCCAATCTAGAATTTTATCAAAAGATATATTGTAACGTGTGCAAATAACAAAAAAATATATATATTACATAAATACTGAATTAAGAAATATAATGCATAAGTTATCCATTCTTTAAATACTGGCATTCATATGATAATAAGCATGAAGTTTTAAATGTTTTTCGCACTATTATACAAGTACAAAATCTTTAAATTGACAGATAACTTATGGTGTAGTACAGGAAGTAGTTCTACTACTACGTCACGTCACATCCGTTTCCTAGAGCATAGGTCGATCTTGAACATTTTGAAATTGACGTAAGTAAGTGAGAAAAGAGGTTAAATAGCAATTTTTAACCAAGTTCAGAGAATGGGAAAAAATTTTCAAATCATGTGAAATAAAATTAAGAAATTTGAATTGTTTGTATAGTACATGAATTTTGAAATTCTCAAAAGCAAAGTCGTTAGTCTATTTTAAAGTCTATTTTAAATCCTTTCCTACATTTAAATGACAGCTACTTAAACCAGCAGGAGTGATCTCCTAAAAACTTTCATACATATACTCTAATAGAACAGAACGCCGTCTCATGCCCCCGTATCCGTGACCATTCTGGTCACTGAACGGTTTGGTGGGCATGTTACGGGAATTTTATTTAATTAACAAAATATTTACATATACTCTAATAAAGATGTTATTCCAGAAAACGCCTTACATAGCATTGGTGTACAATAGTTACGAAATATTAACCTTTGGTGTGAATTGAGCATTTTTACTGAATCTCTCGTCGCATCCTTGGCGAGTTGTTTGGCGATTAATCCCTGACATGCATTCAATAATATCCGAAAATCGAAATTGCGGTTTAGATGCGTTTCCCAACCGATTGAAACAAACTTTGGCACAAAATCCCATGCCAAGCTTGATATATTTCAGGGATGGCGTATTTGAGTTATACCGTTTACATGTTTCTAAACGTACCGACCGACAGACAGTTGGATTTGGCTCAAAATTTGATGGGTATGATGTTAATTCTATGTTTTGAATTTTAACTGATTCCCTCTTTTCACATTGCAATTATTGTTCAGATTCGAAAGTTAAATTATATTCGAATAGCAGGACAGACAGACTTCCTCTGAGGAATTTTGTTCAAAATTTCATAGAAATATGCAAATTTGGTATAAAGATCGTATACCAAATTTTGTCCGTCTAGCTCAAAACGTTTTTCAATTACCTTTGTCATTTAGACGAAGACAGACGAACATTTTCCAGACAGACGAATGAAATGAGAACGATGCTTTAACTAATGCAGTAGAATAAAGATTCATTATCTGTTATGCTGTTTATTGATTCTGTATCGGTACATTTACCGGACGGACTTTCCTGATAAATAGTATGTAGTTTCAACCATATTAATTTACTATGCAGAGAAATCATCTATATGTCGATTTGATTCATTGGATAAATATTAGTATGTTCTTATGAACAACAGCAGTTATTTCTGCCAACGTGAATGTTTTTTTTGAAGAATATTCTAGGAATGAAATATCATAAAGTGGTTGGCATGTGAAAAAGATGCAGTTGCTTGCTTCAATAAATTGAGAAATGAATGAACGGAAAAGGAAATTCGTCGGCTTTTAAAATACTCCTAAATTAATTTCAGAACACATTTGCATTTTATTGATTCTATATTCTAAATTTCGAAATAATTATTTCTTGAAATTAAATCTAATTGGATAACCTTTGAGCTTATTAATTGCTCCTTGAGATGACTCTTAGAAAAGCAGCACTTCTAGTGTGCTTATAACTGTTTAAATTAGTAGCATGTCTCTAAAACAGTTCAAAAATCATTTGATTCTCGCAATATTGTCAGACGTTTACTGCGTTTTTTATCTGGCAAAACGTCAGACGTTATCTTTGTCAACAGAGATTTCTAATGTAAAAAATCTCTGTTCAAAAATCATTTGATTCTCGTAATATTGCCACACGTTTATTGCGTTTATTAATCTGGAAATACGCCAGGCGTTATCTTTGTCAACAGAGATTTCTAATGTAAGAAATACAATTTTTTGTAAAAACTGTGTTTGTATAATAATTTGAAAAGCTCTCTCGCTGTCAGATACCTTTATCTATGTTAATGACAATTCAATATTTTATCGTCAGTTTGAAATTAAAATGTATAATAAATATTAAAACAATACAGAGCAATTAAAACTTTATTTAAGTTCAGTCATGACAGTTTTTATTCGTTTCTTCATATATTAATCTTCTTGCAAATTTTTTTGGGGATTTGTTATGTTTTTATCAAATTAATCTCCTTTAGCCTCCATTTGATTTTCTGGAGATTTTAATTAAATATTTTATGCAATTATATCTTAATGACTTACTCAGCAACATATTTTTCAACAAATTTTGATGGTTATATAACAAATTCTATTTTGCAAGCTTCATATCATTCTGTTCACTGCTCTTTACATATCTGTAATTTTCTATGTGTATCTTTAAACATCCGATTATATCATAAGTAGAAACAGTGGTATTTAAAAATGGCCATACTTTAAAAAATTTTAACCATTGCTTCACTCTGAAAATTCTTAATTGTAAATGCAACAAAATTTCATAACTTTCATCAAAATTTTACCGTATACTAAAATATACTCAAAATAGAAAAATAACCCGAATCGTTACATTTCGATCATCAGTAATGAATATAAAATTCAAGATTAAATATTAGTACCAACAATAAAAACGATATATATATATATATATATATATATATATATATATATATATATATATAATATTATATTTGATATATATATTATATATATATATCGAATATATTATATTATATATATTCGATATATATATTGAATAGAATTAGAAAAAAAAAACTGTTATCATTGAAATGATATTTTTTAAATCTATATTATTTTTTAAATCTAATCTATTTTTTAAATCTATATTATTTTTTAAATCTAATCTATTTTTTAAATCTATATATTGCTGTAAAAAAAATTTATGACATAATATTTTCAGAAATCATTACAGAAATTCCAAAATATCGTTTACCTTTAACTTAACTAAAATTCTAATTAAAATTTCAAAATAAATTTATTTCTAGGTGAATATTTTCACCTTCCAAAGTATATGTGTAACAAAATTGATGATTCTCGGCCTATATTCCCTTAACTAAAATTCTAATTAAAATTTTTGAAAAAAGTTATTTTGAGATGCAAACTTCCTCCTTCTAAAGTTTATATGTACCAAAATTGATGATTCTCGTCCTAAATTTATATTCTGGCCTATAGATTGCAAACATTCATACACACACACGTTCTTCTTTGTTATTCGTAGAGATGCAGTATAAAAAATATAATTCAAATCACTCAATTTATTCTATGACAATCTTTAATAAAACTCGATCAAATAAATAAAATCTAGATCTCCGAGTGCTTAAATTCACATGTAAAAAAATTTAATTATATTTTTAAAAAACAATTTATTATAAGAAAACTTAATTTCCCCCTCTTAATAAATAATTTTTATTGTTCCATTTGTCAAATTCTAACGAACTTTTGGACATAAATTAAAAATTTTCTTTGAGTCTTCGGCAATGAGTATATGTCTCCTTGCTATTAATTCAATAATTTGAGAAATCAATTAAAAAATTATTGTTAATTAAAATAATCATCAGCTTTATCTCTAAATCTGTCTTATTTTTCATTATTCACAGTTCAAATAATGATAATGTAGTACATTTTTAAAGAAAGGTTCATTAAATGCAATCTATTTATTGTCTTTTATGTAGCATTTCGTTCTGAAAAAAGTGCCCTATGTTTCTCAAATCGCCTTCGAAGGCAAGATTTGTTTATTGCTTTTGTATAATTAAGTATGTGCATTTATAAAGCAATGAAAAGACAAAATAGAAAAATGTTCACCTATTGCCATGTGACTAATCTATGCTACTTTGTTTTAATATATACTAGAATATTGCAAAAAAAAAAATACTTTAGATATACTTTATTCTGGGGATTTATTTAGCAAATTACAAAATCTTAATTGTGAAACGAGTATTCAGTTCATCTGAGGCTAGTTTGTTTGTTAAAATTTAGGAAGTAAGAGAGCATTGCTTGTTAAACTGTTTTTAATGTATTTTATAAAAGACAACTTTCTAATCAAATGCAGAATATTTCAAATTTTTTAATATCAAATTTGAATCACTAAAGAAATAGCGAGGTAAAATTTATCTGATGTAGAATTCATTTTTATGGGAGAATATCAGCAGATTTAGGCTTTTTTTTTTTTTTTTTTTTTTTTTTTACATATAAAGAAAACATTGTGAGCATTATGTTAAAAAACAATTTGAAAATTACACTAAGTAGTTTTCATTTGTTTAATGTTCTTCCGTTTCGACTCTTTCATATGTTCACTAACTATTTCTGCAAGTAAAAATGTAATCAATTTTCCAATATATACTTCTGAAAACCATAATTTTTTTTCTTTATGAATTAAACATAAAATTTCCACCTAAATGGTCTGAAAAGAGCCCAGTGACCATTATCCGTGAAACTTTTTTGACTGTTTCAAATTCACTAGAATTTTGAGATAACATATCCAATATTTTGCTACTGATGACGCAAATATACTTTGCATCATGTTTCACTAGCTTCAATATATCGATTTTTTTTGTTGTTGTTCTTTTCAGTTTGTTGATTACTAAAACAGAAGAGTTTTTATTTAATTCTATATTTTGACCCCCGGGTGGGCACCTCGAAACGAGGATGAGATGCTTCCGGCATGGTGGTTGGATCTCGCCACCCTGGAGAAAACACTAATAGGTGGGGGACATGACTGCTCCCATCGATGACGGGACGTACTTCCTTCGGGGAGGGCTGTACCGTGGCTGGTGACGGCCCTTAGGACTCAACCACAGTTCCCGCCAGTGTTGCTGTTGCGGCGGTCCGGTCATTCAGTTTCATGGTTTAAATCCGTGTGCCTTCGTGGCAGGTCGGAGAGTTAGATGGTTGACATAATTCTATATTTTTAGCATTGATGCAGTTTCGAGAATTAATTATGCCATTGATTTAAAGTGAAAATCATTGAAATCGGCCAACTATCAATTTCAAATTTGGGCACCAATTTTAAAAGAGAAATGCATGAATGTAAAAATATGTGTTTTACAAGAGGAAAAAATCCAATTAAACTGGAACTTTTTGTGATATTTTTTCTGATGGTTTTAAAAGTGTAATAAATCTTTGTTTTATGATTTATTTGGCTGATGATGAGGTAGCTTATGCCGGCGTCCTGGCATAGAGGTAGCGCATCTTCCCCGTGAGCTGGGTGATCCGGGTTCGAATCCCGGTTCGGGCATGGTTGTTCTTCATCTGTGTTCTATCTGTGAGGTGTGTGAATGTTCCCCCCTGTAAAAAGGGGTTGTGCAATCGAATGTATGTGTGTCATCTTCATATGAGCTAGAAGTCAGACTTCTGCCCTTGGTTGCTCAGGGGTCTTTACCCTCAGAAGCTACTGCAGCCCCTTTCCGTGGTAACTCGGACACAACATCATCATCATCATCATGACGTAGTTTATTCCTTTCAGCTATGCACATTCTGGATGAATAGAATAAAAAGTTGTTATCTGACACAAAAAATTTTCTAGATCATTTTAATAATGTATATAATATGTTCCCGTACATTCGGTCTACTCATAGATCTATTCATAGACAAATCGCAGCTATATTTGATTGATCCTTTTCTTCGGGGGAATGCATCCGACTTGTCATTAAATAAAGGATGAATTTGTATCTTCATGGAGTAAAAATTACCTATCTCTAAATAACATTTAGAAAATTCAGATAATGTTTATAGTAGTAAAAAAAAAACACTATCCTACGTTATTTCTAGGGCCATACATGTATTGTAAAATACTGTTTAATATTAAAAAATATTTGCAATATTATATAATATTTTGAAACAATGAATAATATAATATCTCGCAATATTGGACAGTATTTTGTAACAGGTTGTAAGAATGAATTTCATCATATGCTGAAAAAGCAAAGTGTGTGTATTGTTACAAAAAATTTTCTACAAATACTGCCAAATGTGCTGCCAATCGCAGCACATTTAATCACTAGTTCAGCAGCGTGCTTTCTGTCTAATCCTCTAAAATCTTTTACTTGTCGGCGACTCCGACTTCTCTCACACACAACTTCAATGCAGCTTCAGAGTGCCCGTCTTTTATAGTTCCGGAAGGCGGGGCTAGAATCTTCCAGACCAATCAGGGCGTATCTGGGTGTATCTTGGTTCCTACTGGATGGATCGTGAAACTTCTCGAACTTTCCAGTAGGATCCATCGATGCAGGATCAGCAAACAAACCATGGCCACAATTTTATATCATCAAAAGGTCTCAAGATCATACAAATAAACCTAGGCAGGGCAAAAGCGGCAACAGATAACCTCCACCCAATGGCAGCAAAACTCCAACCAGACATAATAGCTATTCAAGAGCCATATCAAAACAATGACCGAATAAAAGGAATACCAAGCTCCTGGTCATTGTTTTGTTCAACATCAAGAAAAGCAGCAATAGCCATTCCAAAACCCACCATCAAAATAGCAATTATTGCAATCAAGATAAACACAATAGCAATTAAAATTCAAACAACCCCACAACCGACAACAATAATCTCAGCCTACTCATCTCCAGCCTCCAACATTCAAGAAACGCTCCAAGAATTACAAGAGATAATTAACACCTTGCCAAGGGAACAAATCATTATCACAGCTGACCTAAACGGGCATAACAACCTCTGGGGTTATGAACACAATGACCTCAGAGGAAACCAAATACTAGACTTCGCTCTCGGATGCAGTCTGTATATCATCAACAAACAAGATGCTCCTCCAACCTTTTCCCACTGCGGAAAAAGAGGATGGCCGGACCTCACCCTCTGCAGCCAAAACCTGATAGACACCATTTCTAAATGTGAAGTGCTAGAAGAGCCGTCCCTCAGTGACCATAAATTCATAGAAACAACAATAGCTATCAACCAGCAGAGCTCCATAACAACAAGATTTAAAACAAAACACGGAAACCATAGAAAAATGCTAAATCACCTCCTACCACACGTAATCAAAATTCAACAAGCAATTAACAAAAGCAACACTCCACAGCAATTAAACGAAACAACTATGATCTTGCAAGACAAAATCACAACAGCTTGCAAGAATAGCTACAAAATCAAAAAACAACCACAAATACTCCAACCCAACTGGTACACCAGCGAATTGGAAATACAAAAAAATAGGCTAAAAGCACTGAGGAGACGAGCTCAAAGATCAGGAGAAAACCGACCAGCCCAGTTCCTGCTCCTCAAAAGGGAGACAGCCATCTACATGAAGAACGTCAGGCAAGCAAGGAACTTGGGATGGAAAGGATTCTGCTCCCAGGCAAAAAACCCTTATGGCAAGCACTATAAAGCTGCATTCCGAAACTCAGTTACCCCAGCTCAACTGATACTACTGAAAGAAAAGGAAGCGACAGGAGGCCAACTCCAAATAGCAGCAGGAATCCTCGAAGAAATTTTCCCACACCCTGACTCAACCCCGAACCAGGCAACAAGTGTAAATTACTCACCAGATGACTGCCCTTTCTCTCCACAGGAGGTAGCTAGAACGATCAACGGCCTCCCAAAAGGTAAAGCCCCAGGGTTGGATGGCATTGACAACATAGTCATCCAGCAAATCAACCAAAAATTTCCACAGCTCTTCACGGATTTTTTCAATAAATGCCTAACATTAAAGAAATTCCCAGATTCACTAAAAAATAGGAAACATCATCTTATTCCGTAAGCCAGGAAAACCTATTAATGAAGCAACCTCTTACCGTCCAATATCACTCCTCCCAACAATAGGCAAAGTCTTGGAGAAGCTCCTAACCCAAAGACTCACCTACCACCTAGAAAAGAACAACCATATAGGCAATAGACAATATGGATTCCGTGAAGGGAAATCAGTAGACATGGCCATTGACAACTTAATGAGGGAAATCAAACTGGCAAAACAAAACAAGAACCACGTCCTCCTGCTCTCAATTGATATCAAGGGTGCGTTCGACAACATTCAACATGCTGCAATCGAAGATTACCTAAATAATAGCAATAGCCCTGCCAACTTGATAGAAATTTTCAAAGACATACTTAAAAATAGAAAAGTCGTCCTCAACACAGCAGAAGGACCAGTAGAAAGAGAACAGAAACAAGGCTGCCCACAGGGATCCTGCAGTGGCCCTGCTCTCTGGAACCTGGTAGCAAATGAAATCCTTCAGCAGGATTGGCCACGCAACACCACCATCCAGGCTTTTGCGGACGACTTTGCTATAATAACTCACGCCTCAACCAGGAAAGAAATTGAGAACCAAACACACGCAGCAATAGAAAAATTCTCCAAATGGGCAAATAAAAAAAAGTTGGAAATATCCATTAATAAAACCAATTATATCTTCCTCAGTAAAATAGTAAGAGGCCCATCAATAAAATGGAACGGCACAGCGATCAAAAGAAAAAAATCAATAAAATACCTAGGAATTCAAATAGACGACAAACTCAATTGGAACGCACACCTTCGATATCAAGCAACAAGAGCAGCTATCCTCCACCAAAATCTCCTAAAAATAGCAGGGAAATCCTGGGGAATTAAGCAGGCACAAAGAAAAACCCTCTACTCAACTGTAATAGAAAGAGTACTTGCACACGGCGCAGCCATCTGGTGCCAAGATCCCAAATATTCGTTCCAGGTAGCAAAATTACAGATTTGTAACGGTATTTTTGATGCAACTTAATGAGTAAGATTAATAATGTATCAGTGATTTAATAAACTACAATGAAACAATAATAACAATAATGAATTATAATGCTTATAATGAAGAGGTATTCAACTAGTATAGTCTTTCTCTAAACAACTTTCAAACAAATTTCTGCAAAAAAATCTAATTACCATTTATCCAGATTGATTGTTAAAAAAATTCAGTCGCTGTTTACGTCATTGTAAAGACTATGTTGAATAATTTAGAGATCTTTATTTATTTTTTGTGATTTAAATGGCATTCGTGCAACAAACTTTATCAGACAAATCCTAGAATTTTATAAAATAAAAATCGATCCTCTAATTCTTAACAAGTACCGTTCACATTAATGGAAATGAAAAAAGAGTATTCCAAGGAAATATTTAATTAAAGATTCATGTGAGATTTGAAATGCATTGCGAATCATTAATTACCGTGGCAACACTGTTCCTTTTGAATTCCCTAATTTGAAATGGCATCTCAAGTGCTTTAAATCCAAATCTGTCAGTTGTTACTTTGAAATTTGATTATAAATAGAAGAAAAATCCATTTGCTTTCGCGCAAGGTTGAATTAGCAATGAAATACTTAATGCTGAAAATAGAATTGCTTTTACTGACTTTGCAGCAAATTAACTCTTTTCGTGCACCGCTGACGTGATCAATACTTAGTTATTACGAAAAATTTGTCATTCTGAGATGCATTATTTTTTTTACCCAAGATTTTGTTATACAATATTTGCGCTTTCTAGAAATTTTGTTTATCCTTGGTGTTCATGTAGGATTTTATCGTTCATAATTTGAAGTGAAATCCAAGCTTTTATTTCAAAGTTATAATACTTCTACGTTGACGGCATTAATCTCAAAAAATATATTCTTCAATAGTAAATGATTATTTATATATATTTAAATATACGATAATAATCACTTTTATGATGTATTTCTTATTTAATAATATACTTTATAATTTAATTACTACTTCAATTCTTATTCTATAAAAAATAATTCGATATTTCTTTAACTTTATAATAATTATTTGCCTTAAATTTCAATTTACCGGAATGTGCATTCATTTATGTTATCTTAGAATTTTTAAAAAAATGCGATAATAAAAAAAATCGTATTTAGCCGTTATTGAAAATTCTATACAGTAGAATCTAAATTATTCAACAAAAATTAGAATTGAGATTTCTGATAAATAAAGAAGTAGAAAAATAAAGATAGAGAAAAAAGGATTTAATATAACAGAAATGACATTTGCTATTTACAAAATACAAAATTTCAAATTTACTTCACAGGGTAAAAGATATATAAAAGGTATATATATTAGAGGCAGATAAAAGGGAATTTTAGCGTGCCCCTTGCTGCGCCAACAATGCCAAGTCGCCAATAAAGATGGCGGACAAAATAAACAAATACTTCCGCGGAACAGTTACGGTTACCATTTCGCGGCATATAATTAGGACTTTTTACTGATAAGTATTGTTTTTTTTTTTTCAGACGGCCCGGTGCCTTCTACAGATACCGAAGGCATCTGTAGAAGGCACCGGGCAGAATTTTTTAACTTAAAAACACATCCTACGGCTTCGCTAGCAAAGGGAGCGGGAACCTAGTAGCTTCGCTAGCACATTGTAGATAAGGACTGTGTGGATAACATGCAAAGTACATAACCAAAAGAAAAGAAAGAACAGAGAAAGAAGCAATCGGAAATTCTCCATACAAAATTTTAAACAAACATCCTTTTCCCAACTTCATTAACTCGTATAAAAATATATTCCACTCATTCTTCATCCGTTCTGCCGGTTCGATATCAAACCATTCTCTATACAAAATTTCAAACAAGCATTCTTTCCTAACTTCATCAACTCGTAAAAAAATATATATGTACATATTTCACTCACCCTTCATCCATTCTTCAGGTTTAAAATACTGTCGTCCATCCCTGTACCCGACATCCATTCTTGCACAATTGCCGACATAACAAAATATGAAGGGAATCAACCGTTAGAACACCAAAAGAATTAACGAGAACTGCGAAGAATTCCAATGCAGCTGTCTTTTAAAGTGATAATGCAGACGATTTCGTAAATTAAGAATTCAGACGATTTTTTCAGCGCATACTGACAGTTAAAAATTGCAAAAGAATAAATATTTTCTGTTCGTATTCACATTAAAAAAAAAAAAAAGAATGAAGAAAATAACTTTTAATTATAAGCTTAACTTTCATTATTTAATAAACTTATAATTACAATAAAGAACGAAATTAAAAAATCTTTAATCGATATTCTTTTAATATTTTTAATTTAACATTTTTCATAATATAGTTGTAGTTCATGTACAACCTAGCCATTGCAAAAAGTAGTAAACAAAAAAGCATTAGGGTTGTTAGAAGCGCGTTCCGATGAGTTGCCATATTGGCGACAAACTTGGCGACATTCTATTCTTCACTTCAACCTAGAGGGCTTTGTCTCCTACTTCCTTTGCAACCACGACGTAGTCCGGTACTGCACCCGATGCTCATTCGTTCCATTTAGTTGCCAGTTTTTAAAATCCATTTGCCCATTCGTTTAGAATCGGAAGCTTAATCTTTCCATGATGACAACATACATTTGGTGAATTGGCCTACTTTCGATTGAAAACTCAAAACCCCACAATGAGAGCATTCTTTTCTCGTATCTCCGCAATCTAAATATTGATTCTATTTTCCGGTTTTGCCATCATTGTAGATAAAGATAAGGATTCTGTAGATAAGGTTGATAAGGTAGATAAGGATTCTGGATAAGTTTTTCTTTTCGAATTGGTAAATTATTCCTCGGTCTTTCTTCTCATTTTCCTTTCATCTGATATCACTGGACGTCACATTTCAGCTTTAAAAGCAATGCAGGTTTAACACGTGTTGCTCAGATATTCAGACAATTACTAGCCGAGAAACGAAATATTTTCGTTACTCGAAAAAGGTAAGCAATCCGGAAAGCTATTCATTAGTGTTGCCACAAACAGTTTATCTAAAAATAGAATTAACATATAATATTATTTTAAAACTTATTGATTTTTAATTTGGGATTATGTAAAGATTTATTTTTCCTTTTTCGTGAAAATTTCAGCATCAAATACAATATAAATACTTATTACGATGTGATAATAATTTTCATTAAATATTTCATGCAATAGTGGTAAAGCAAACCTCATATTTCGTGGGTCAAAAGACTCGCTTGACGAATAAAACTCAGTGCTTGCATACAAAAATTTTATCTAACAAATACATATACATTTATATATATATATATATATAATCATCAAGCTTATTTTTATATTAATACAGTACTTAAAATGTTATCTCTTTTTTTTACATATTAAACTCTCATGTCATTCATTCAAACACTCATTCAAAGGAAAAGTAAGAAATAAAACAAAATGTTACATTTATCAAAGTTCGAAATTTACATTTTAATTATGTAACAACTCCCTCAAATAAAAAAAAATCAAGTTAATTCTTCGCAACCAAAAAATCATCCGATAATAATTGCTGTAGTGAAAGCGAATTAGTGATTAAATGGTAAATAAAAAGCAATTGAATATATGCACTATAACCGGTCTTGAAATTTCAATAAATTCTTCTAAAATTTTGCATTTTTGTTAAATAGTGTGATAATGTTGTTTTAAGTCATATACTGATTATACTTAAAAATGTTATAAAATTATTTCAAAAATAAATTGAAGAAAGTAATTGGAATTAACACCCTTACAATACTACGAATTCCCCATTGTTTTCAACTCATTCTTTCTATAAGAATTCTATCTCGAAGCACCCTTCTTAATCGAAATTATTGATTTCAGCGAAGAAGGTTGCTCGCTCCTAGAAAAGTTTTACTTTTCTTCTATCGAAGTAAAACGACTAATTGTTTACAAATCGTTTTCCGATACAGTGACTTGACCTCAAACCGCATCTCACGAGGCAGAAAAAATTAAGACGGGATGATTGGCACCATTAATAGCAAAGGCTAAAGTAAACCAGCATATATAAATGATGATGGTATGTTCGGTTGGCAAAACAACTTAAGCAGTAAACATTCAAAGAGAAAATATTTCTTGATAATTAACATAGGAATGGAAAAGTCCAATCTTGTAATTGCTTAAGGAATAAAATATTTAATAATGCAATTGCTCATTTCGATAAACATGTGGTTTAACTCATCGGGAAATCTCAGTTCAAATTCAAATTCAAATGAATCAAATAATAATTTATAACAATATAGAAATTAAAAAAAGCTGTGAATATCTAAATAACTCAACAAATATTTACCATTAATAATTCCTCGTAATTAGAATTATATCCGAAAAATATTAATACAGAGAATGTAAATCATATCAATATTGTTACAAATGTGTAACATTGCTTCTCAGAGCTGTTCGTCTAAAGACAATGAAGATAGGTTTACAGATGTAGCAAACGACTACTGAATATATCCGGAATCAATGATCTTCCTCGGGATAATCTGTAAACATGGTGACAGTTTGATGACATGGCGTGGAATTTGGTGACAAAAATGAAGGATTTCAAATATTCTAGATTCTTGGCTGTAGCTCCTTTATGACTTGAATTCTGGCGTTTGTGCTGGAGACTTCGATGTTTTAATATGGGAAATGTAAAATGTGGAGTCGAGTCAGTCAATCAGTAGTTGAGTTGAACTCAAGCGAGTAGTTGAGCAAAGTCTCTCTATGAAATGTTGTTATCTAGCGATCCATCATTGAGTGTTTTGTGTTTTCATGGTTGCTTAGTAGCGACTGCTGTTTGTGTATTACTAGTGCTGTTCTTGTGTACCTTCGAATGTGTTTTGCCACTGTGCATTTGCGTTTTCATGTAGAATAAAGCATTTTTTTATATTGTATATTGTCACGTAGATTTTTTAGTATAGAACTCAATGACACACACAAGAAGTCGAGCTAAACCAATTTATTAACTGAACTCAGCGACTGACAGATCTTCTGCTTTTATACTAGCAGGAAAAGTTCCAGAATACTTTTCTGGAGACAGTAAGAAAAGTCCAGAACACTTGTCAGATAAATTAAAGAAATGTCCAGAATCTTTTGGAACATGAAATAAAGGGAAACATAAAATCAAGGAATTAAATATTTACACAAACTGTGAACCGCATTGTCTCTAGCGGATTCGAACTCACAATCTCTTGACTAGAAATCAGTGCTATGACCATTCGGCCATGGAGAGTCGACTACCTCTTTTCAATGCGGCATTACCATCCACATACCGGACGGATTGATTCTTTCCGTAACTCTGTCATAAAAATTCAATCTTTCCTCTTCAAATATTTGTTTAAAAAAATGTAGATTACAAATTAAATTTCAAATATTGAATACATTCTGCTCGCTTATAAAATAATTTTGAAAACGGATGCAGGAAAACATTAAAATAAAGCATATTATATATCACTGTTTGTTATATCTACATTTTGTTATAGAGTTGGTATCATATAGAAATCTTATTATTATAAGTTTATAAATAATCCAATCTCGAAACTTGTGTCATGATATTTGAAAATCATGCTGTAAGACAAAAAAATCTCACTAAAGAAAGATACCGTTTTACAACATATCTTTTGTCATCCAAAAAAATAAAAATTATAAATTTAAAGATTTTAATACTTTACAAGTAAAAATTAAAATATTTATTTAAAAAATTACACTTTAAAAAATAATATCAAGTATAGAATAGGGTAGGGGAGAAAGCTGACCATGCAACGTTAAGCATATGGAGAATATATGGGGGGGGGGGGGGAGCATAAAACCATGTAAGAATATGATAGAAATTATAAAATATTTACAATCCAATCACTTTGAAATAAAAAATTAAAAGAGATTAAAAGCAAAATTTCATCATGGAATCAATGAACTTTTGTATATAAAATCAACTGACAACAGAAAACAAAAGGCGTTAAAAGAATTTTCTCCTATTACATCTTCTATACTTATAATAAAGCTCAATGTGTGTGTGTGTGTGTGTGTGTGTGTGTGTGTTGGCGCTCTACAGGCCAGACCGTTTGACATACAGCTACCAAATTTGGTACATATATACCTTGGAGGTTGGGAATGTGCACCTGGGGTTTCTTTTTTCGAATTTTTAATTAGAATTTTAATTATTAATTAAAAACTAACTTTCCCGCCAAAAAAATCTTCCATTTTCCCCACCGCCAACTTTTCCGCCAAAAAAATCTTCCATTATCCCCAGCGCCAAACGAGAAAGGCTTCAGTTTTTTTTTCTCCCAACAAAAATGAGGCTAGGGTTAAAATTTTTCGGATGATTATTTCAATCGATTCTGTTTATTTTCTTAATGTTTGATGCATTTAAAATTAAACATTGTTAATGAATCAATCTTTCAGATTCATTCTGAAGTACTTTTGAATTAAAATAAAACAGAATAAAGGAAATTAAAAATTTCTAATCTGCATAGCGTTACCCCAACTGGCGTATAAAAAATCACGTATTTGCGTTACGTAACCGGCGAAGAAAATTCACGCATGCGCATTCTGTTCTGATTGTTGCCATGACAACGTTATTAATGGATGATTTAAATTATTTTTGGGTGAGTTGCATGCTTTTGTAAGTAAATTGTATTTATGTTAGTTATATATTTTTTGTATATGCTTATAGTTTTAAGTACATCGTTTTTTAAGTAGTTTTTTTAAAACCTGTTTTCAACCGTTTATTTGAAACGATTCGTTTTATTTTCTTAGTGTTTGATGCATTTAAATTTAAGCATTGTTAATTAATCGATCTGCTCATAATGAATCTAAGAAAATTTTGTTGACCAACTCTTGAGATATTACATAAATTAAAAAAGATATTCTTTAGTGCCCATAAAGTTTAAACGCTGAGTGACTCTATTTTCAGTAATCAGATTATAAAAAAATTCTTTGTTTCAGTAAAAAATATTATTATATTAATTGAAGATAAATTCTTTCCACTTTAATTTAAAGCATAAATTCTACCGTTTTCAACCGTTTTTTTTTAAACGATTCGTTTTATTTTCTTAGTGTTTGATGCATTTAAATTTAAACATTTTTAATTAATCGATCTGCTCATAATGAATCTAAGAAAATTTTGTTGACCAACTCTTGAGATATTACATAAATTTAAAAAGATATTCTTTAGTGCCCATAAAGTTTAAACGCTGAGTGACTCTATTTTCAGTAATCAGATTATAAAAAAATGCTTTGTTTCAGTAAAAAATATTATTATATTAATTGAAGATAAATTCTTTCCACTTTAATTTAAAGCATAAATTCTAACGTTTTCAACCGTTTATTTTAAACGATTCGTTTTATTTTCTTAGTGTTTGATGCATTTAAATTTAAACATTGTTAATTAATCGATCTGCTCATAATGAATCTAAGAAAATTTTGTTGACCAACTCTTGAGATATTACATAAATTAAAAAAGATATTCTTTAGTGCCCATAAAGTTTAAACGCTGAGTGACTCTATTTTCAGTAATCAGATTATAAAAAAATGCTTTGTTTCAGTAAAAAATATTATTATATTAATTGAAGATAAATTCTTTCCACTTTAATTTAAAGCATAAATTCTACCGTTTTCAACCGTTTATTTTAAACGATTCGTTTTATTTTCTTAGTGTTTGATGCATTTAAATTTAAACATTTTTAATTAATCGATCTGCTCATAATGAATCTAAGAAAATTTTGTTGACCAACTCTTGAGATATTACATAAATTTAAAAAGATATTCTTTAGTGCCCATAAAGTTTAAACGCTGAGTGACTCTATTTTCAGTAATCAGATTATAAAAAAATGCTTTGTTTCAGTAAAAAATATTATTATATTAATTGAAGATAAATTCTTTCCACTTTAATTTAAAGCATAAATTCTACCGTTTTCAACCGTTTATTTTAAACGATTCGTTTTATTTTCTTAGTGTTTGATGCATTTAAATTTAAACATTTTTAATTAATCGATCTGCTCATAATGAATCTAAGAAAATTTTGTTGACCAACTCTTGAGATATTACATAAATTTAAAAAGATATTCTTTAGTGCCCATAAAGTTTAAACGCTGAGTGACTCTATTTTCAGTAATCAGATTATAAAAAAATGCTTTGTTTCAGTAAAAAATATTATTATATTAATTGAAGATAAATTCTTTCCACTTTAATTTAAAGCATAAATTCTACCGTTTTCAACCGTTTATTTTAAACGATTCGTTTTATTTTCTTAGTGTTTGATGCATTTAAATTTAAACATTTTTAATTAATCGATCTGCTCATAATGAATCTAAGAAAATTTTGTTGACCAACTCTTGAGATATTACATAAATTTAAAAAGATATTCTTTAGTGCCCATAAAGTTTAAACGCTGAGTGACTCTATTTTCAGTAATCAGATTATAAAAAAATGCTTTGTTTCAGTAAAAAATATTATTATATTAATTGAAGATAAATTCTTTCCACTTTAATTTAAAGCATAAATTCTACCGTTTTCAACCGTTTATTTTAAACGATTCGTTTTATTTTCTTAGTGTTTGATGCATTTAAATTTAAACATTTTTAATTAATCGATCTGCTCATAATGAATCTAAGAAAATTTTGTTGACCAACTCTTGAGATATTACTTAAATTTATAAAGATATTCTTTAGTGCCCATAAAGTTTAAATGCTGAGTGACTCTATTTTCAGTAATCAGATTATAAAAAAATGCTTTGTTTCAGTAAAAAATATTATTATATTAATTGAAGATAAATTCTTTCCACTTTAATTTAAAGCATAAATTCTACCGTTTTCAACCGTTTATTTTAAACGATTCGTTTTATTTTCTTAGTGTTTGATGCATTTAAATTTAAACATTTTTAATTAATCGATCTGCTCATAATGAATCTAAGAAAATTTTGTTGACCAACTCTTGAGATATTACATAAATTTAAAAAGATATTCTTTAGTGCCCATAAAGTTTAAACGCTGAGTGACTCTATTTTCAGTAATCAGATTATAAAAAAATGCTTTGTTTCAGTAAAACATATTATTATATTAATTGAAGATAAATTCTTTCCACTTTAATTTAAAGCATAAATTCTACCGTTTTCAACCGTTTATTTTAAACGATTCGTTTTATTTTCTTAGTGTTTGATGCATTTAAATTTAAACATTGTTAATTAATCGATCTGCTCATAATGAATCTAAGAAAATTTTGTTGACCAACTCTTGAGATATTACATAAATTAAAAAAGATATTCTTTAGTGCCCATAAAGTTTAAACGCTGAGTGACTCTATTTTCAGTAATCAGATTATAAAAAAATGCTTTGTTTCAGTAAAAAATATTATTATATTAATTGAAGATAAATTCTTTCCACTTTAATTTAAAGCATAAATTCTACGGGTGCTAACAGAAAATGAGAGAGATACATATTACGTTATGACTGAAGGCCTTTATAATATTATGAATGAATTATATGATAATCAAAATTTGAAGTTTTAAAATATTTTGATGAAGAAGCTATTAAAGTAGAAATTGCATAAAATATTTAATTATTAAAATTTTAACGAACATTAAGATTGGCGAACCGGCTGGTCGCCAAAGGCGGCTAGTTAAAAGATAAAACTGTGGAATTAAAGATGACTGATAAAGAAAGTTAAAAACTGCCGTTCAATTAAAATACTACTGGTTGAATAAAGTGTGTAGCTTGAATACATATAGTTCGCTTTCACACAAAAATAAAAATTCATTTATGAAATGAATGTTCATTAAGGAAATGATCCAATATGGCATCCTTTCGCCAAATTGGAACGCCAGAATAGCCTTCTAAGCATAGGTCATAAGGAATGTAGTTTGCTGATTTCTTTCAAATCCCACTGCCGTTGCTCTACTTTACAAATATATTTTCCGATGAAGCATTTAACATCACATAAAGGGACGATGCACATTTGGCCAGCAAATTCTGTCGATTCATTATTTTTAATGTGCGGCTGGAGACCCTGCGAAGTTCTGGTGCTGGAAAAATTAAATGGGTGCGATTCAAATGGCCAAATATATCAACAAAATCCTTTTCTGTAAATTTACCCTTGGCAAACACTTATTGTATCTTAATTATACAAGAAAAGAATATCAGTTATACATGAGGAGATATTAAAACTCAATCGAATATTGCGTGAGTATATTGGCAATCTAAACTTTTAGGGGTACTCTTGCTTCCCCTACTCACTTAATAATAACTAACACGAAAGATTATAATAGTTTAGAACATTTAATGTGTAGAACATTTATCATTCACAAATGTGTGATAGTTGCATCATACATTCTAAATCTTCTTTGAATCTCGCTTTAATTTATTTTCTAGTCTTTGATGCTTTTAAATTTGAATGTGAAAGTTTCCCTTTAAAGAATCCAACGGGAAATGTCTCCTAAAACTTTCTAGTACACTCTCTAATAACCTTGTCATTCCAGAGAATGCCTTACACGATTTAAAAGTTAATATTTCATAACTATTGTACGTCTAACATTTTTATTGAATCTATTCTGTCATCTTTGGCGAGTTATTTGGCGATTTATCCCTGGCGTGAGTGAATAGCATCCAAAAATCGAATTTATGATTTGGAATCGTTTTTCTCAACCGATTGAAACAAAACTTTAACTCAAAACTACACTTGTAATCACAAAATATCATACCAAATTTAAATATTTAATTCATTGCATTTTTGAATTATCGCGTTTATATGTTTTTGGAAGTACATATCGACAGACAGTCAACCCATTATTGAATTTGGCTCAAAATTTGGCAAGTGTCTACACTATAGATGTTAAACCTGTGTACCGAATCTCATCTATCTAGCTCTCTTTGTTTTGTAATTATCCTATTAACGTATATTCGAATAGGCGGACAGTCTTCTGGACAGATTTACTCAAAATTTGAAAGAAATCTACAAATTCGATGTAACCAAATTTCATCCATCTAGTTCAAAACATATTTGAGTTATCTCTGTTATATACCGACAGACAGACGGTCATCTTCTAAAAATGTATTTTTTTAATTCAGGAAGATCTTAAACAGAGATTCGTCAAAATCTCAAGCACGAATTTTTTGAGGCTTACCATATTTTCTCTATACTACGTATATGAGGAAATTAAAAAGAAAATTTAAGAAATGAAATATTTCAAACAGGTCAGATGTTGAATTTTTTTATAAAGAAATCTGAAAAAATTTAAAATATCTCAAAGAAGGTAGCTTATGTCATGATGTCGATACCGTTCTGAGTTTAGTTATATTAACGTCCCGTTTTAATGCAACAGAAGATCTATTTTGGAATGGATCTCGTAATTTTATAACGCGGTCAGATGACGAGGACGACACCTGAGTCGGCACCTTCCTCTCCACACCAGCGGGAGGACGTTTAGCCCAGAAGGATTTAACTTGCACCAGACCCGCTTACACGACGGTTCTTCGGTGGAATCGGGTCTCGAACATGAAACCCTCCGGTTTCGAAGCTTAGATCTTAACACCACGCCACCATGACCCATCTTATTCTGAGATACGTGATTAAAGATTCATTTTTTTATTATAATAAACGACAATTTTTTTGTTGAAAGTTTTATATTTTTTTGGGACGTTATAAAAAATTTTAAGATAAGAAAGCAATCTTTTAATCTGTAAGTTCAGAAATTACAACCATTTAAAATTTATCAAACATATATTTTATGACACATTCTTCTTTTAAAAACAAAGATTTTTTAAATTTAGTATCTCTTCCACCAAAGCATAACATTACATATAAAGCAGAATTCATCCATTTTATTACAATCTCGACATATGAAGAAAATCAAAGAGTTTGAAAAAAGACCTCCAGGTTAAAAAAAACTATTAGAAAAGTCTTGAAATCTTATACAAATTTCCCGTATGGTAGAAAATTCTTTTTTTCAAAAAAAAAAAAAACTTTCAGTAAGACCTGAGCCCGAGGCAAAGCTTTAGAAGACCAGTTGAATGTTTCGTTCCATACTCCTTACGAGTTCCCCCAGTTACGGGGTTAAGTTCCCCCATTGATTGATGTGTCAAAGAACAAACTCAGACTTAAAACTCGAGCACCGTAAATAGATATCATTCTAGGATCAACAACCCTTAAAAAAGGAAAGAAGCAGACAGAAAAAAAATTGAAAAAATATTATAAAAAATGTTGAACTGTCAATTTCAATGCAATGGTACATTTTTCTCTCTTTTTCGAGAGTTCTTCTTTTATATTCTTTCAGTCTCTTTCATTTACTTTTCCCCACTCTGATGTGCATACGGAAGTTGACATATTTTCTACAGATGCTCTTGTAAAATATAGGAGGTATTTTTGAAGAGAGAATTTGAAAATGTTATCGGAATATTATAACTGAAATGAAGTGTAAAACAAATACATGCAAAAGCTTCACGTTTAGTATAACAAAATTTTCTTTCCAAAAAGATTCCACAGTTTGGTTGCTTGTTTTATCCTTCAAAAAAAAATTTGAATAATAATATTAATTCTTCACCTCTGTAAATAAAAGAATGTTTGTACTTCAGTGATTATGTGTTTAATATGTTAAACCTTAAAAAAGAAGATTTATTTGATAGATGAAATGTGTTAAGAAAGAATAGCTCTAGATCTTTTCGTACTTAAAAATACATTATAATCGAAAGTTCATTATTGAATCTGATATATTAGGCGATATACATATGGTTGCGAAATTTCTGAGGGATTCGTTTGAATAGTGTGAGTTATATGGTGTGAAGAACGCTCAATCACCAGGCGGCAGTAGAAAATAAAACAACGACGTTTATTTACACGAAGACACACAGGACAGCACAAAGACGACAACTATATACAGCACAAAAGACGATTATCTTCAGCCGAGACGTGCAGCATACAACAGCAGCATACAAAACAGCATAACAGCAGCATACAACAGTCTCTACTGCAGAACAGTAGCGCACAGCTTAATTCAGCACTAACTTCACTCCGTCGCTGCTCCGCTAATTTCTGGAAGACCAGTTCTTTACAGACGATCCCGACTACTCTTCAACTTCACTGGCCCACGACTACCCGGCAGCTGCGGCTGCTTCCTTTTATAGATCTCAGGAGGCGGGGCTAGAAGCTTCTCAACCAATCAGGAACGTTCGAGGCGTAACTCGGTTCCTACTGGACGGTTCGGGAAAATTCTCGATGTTTCGGGTATAATCTATTTTATCGCCAAAGTCGCCAAATGGTCGCCAAGCTCAGGGACCTCCGACGGACTCTGTCCAATACGGATGACTGTAAAACATTCTTTCCGATGGTGGAGCCAACTATGCTGGGAAGCAGCATTACAGATTCGTAACAATATGAATTTTTCACAAAATAAAGTTTCTAAAATTACTTTCCAGTATAATAATGTTTAAATGAATTTTTAATTTTCTTTTCTCACAACAAATTATCTTAATATTTTCAAAAACATTTATAGTTACTTTAAAGGCATAAAAATTTTTCCAAAAGATTCTGATAAAAAAAATCAACATGGCGCCTCCTCATTCCTCAACGACCCATGATGGCATGGTGGTAAATTTCGAACTTCGGAATAAGAGATTTCCAGACTCTAAAGTCAATTCCATCAAACCATATAACCATTTCTGGGGCTCATTAATCGCAAATGGCTCCATTGGTGTGGTAGACGGATTAGGGTTGGCTCAGATATCGTTCTCGTCATCTGACTAAAGTTCAAAACCATGATATTTTCGCCAAGACGGGTAAAGTAATGCAGCAAAGTGGTCCGTAAATATAATTAATCTTCTTTCTTTTCCACATTCTCGTAAACAATTTGGCGCGTTTTCTGTTTTATTTTGTTATATGTTAAAGAGAATCAAGTATGCATTTTGTGCCCTTTCCTACGGATTGATTGGATCTTGAATTAGCTATAGACCTACCATAGTACTAATGTAATTAACTACAAACAAAATTTCATAATTCTTATTTACTATGCTTTTGAATTTTACATAATGATTAAATTGACAGATAATCATCCTGTCGACGAATTTCATCCATAATTTGACACGTATCTGAAATTTTATCTTTATAACCACACACAAATATCATTTATCTTACTAGTTAGTTTTTCATATTATCAAGTACATGGAAAAGCAGTCAAACAAATTTTAATTAAGCATCAAGTAACTGCTTATCAAAATTTGTTAAGCACTCACAATTTAATTGCGTACGTTACATTTCAGAGTACCTGTTTGCATTTTTCAATTACTGTGTTGAAAATTTTAGATACCTATTTATTTTTAGCTCTCCCATGAAAAATCACTAAATAAAATGTAAATCATCGCCAATTTGGCAGTTGGTAAACTGCGTTAATGTTGTTGTTTCTTATGGTACTTGCCATGGATAAGCCCGCTGTTCGAAGACAGACGATTTAAGCCTGAGACGGAGCACCTCTTGTTTCTATAGTAGCGCCATCTAGGGCCAAGAGAACGACTTTAGCTACACACAGGTCACAACTCTTTTTACAGGGCGGACTTCACTCACGCATTTCAGTCACAAATCGTAATTTAGAACTGAATCAGAGAACGATCACCCCTGATCCAGTACCTCCATTGGTATTACTCTCGACATGGGGGACTTCGTGACCACGGCAGATTTATACGCGCGTCAGCCACCAAGCACGCGGGGAATCTTCGGCCGGCGGGGTTCGAACTCGCATCCTAAGGGACGCGAATCCAACGCTCTACCAACTAGGCTATCCCTACCTTAATGATCTTGACGTAATCTGAAAAAAAAAATTCTATGTAAAATCAGAAATGCAACCGGCTTGACGAAATCCCGGCTTTTTATGTATAAAGAAACATTGCAATCTCGTCTTAATCTGAAAATCGGCAATTAAATCCAGTATTATTTTCTTGATTCTAGTATTCTTGTCGGAATTATCTGAAAATTGCAAGTTATACCTAAGAATGCTACCATATTGAAGAAATTCTGGCATCTTATTTTTAGCAGAACTTAGGAATTTTGCTTAATACAAAAATTGCCAAATAAACCCATTACCTTGGCGTTCTTGACGTAATCCGAAAATCGCCAAGTAAATACGGGGGCTGTAAAAGTAAACAAGTGCTAAATTTTAAAGATGTGTTGTTTAAACTCAGGTAGTTTATGAAAAAATGTGTAAAATTTTTGATGGGTTTGAAACACTGATTTCGTATGCCTCATAATAACAAAGTAAGAAATCTCAACTAAAATTCTTTCATTGGGCAAAAATAAAATCATAAAGAAATAATCTATGCTTTTTACCGCATCACAATTGAAAGAAATCTTTTAAAGTGAGATTTAAGCTGTTACAAAAATGAATTGAATGCAAAAGAATATCTCTTTTGGGAATTTTTCTTGGTTAAAAATTGTGTGTTATTTCTTAAGTATCATCTGTCTAAAATATTTATTAAATTATTATTTAGTAGCAATTATTTTTATTTGGACAACAGAGTAACTATTCGTGTATTGAAAGCAGAAGATGCATAGATCACGGAATATGTTAATTATCAGGAAAATTCTTCCTTCGTCTTTCTGCATATTTGAACACAGTACCACTTGCTTTTCGGTTATCTTTCTATCTTCCTCTGCATCCCCTAAACATATAATTGGATTTAATTTGAGTGGTGTAGAGAGAGAAGCTACAAACCGTCGAAGATCACTGCAATCCGTAGGCGTGACAATCTTCCCACCTTTCCCTCGACTTCCGAGTGAAGTGACACAGTAGGCACTTTTCGTTATTTGTAACATACTGATTATTATTGTAAGGCCAACTTTCCCATCGATTCCGTAAAAGACTTGGCACAGATCCGCAAGATATATTTAAGTTGTTGAGTTTTTTCAGAATGTTTCAAAATCATACACTTATTAAAAGCTAAAAACAAAAAATGAAAGATGGAAACAATAAAAAGAATTAAATGCATGTCGAATAACCTTTAAGAAATTGCGAGCATTTGGGTGATATTTCTAACTAAAAAATTCTTGTAAGTGCAGAAAGGATGAACGAAAAGATAATTGTGATGAGAATTAAAAGGCAGACAATCAACCAAAAGGCGTTTAGCACTAAAGTCATCAAGACGTGTTGAATAAATGGGTGATCCCTCCCCAAATCGGAGGTGATGATGAGTACAGCGGGTGTGTCCTATACGAAGGTAAGTCAATTTGATATCAGTTTCTTATATATAAAGAACACGTTATGCACCGTTTATGAGCCTGGCTGAAAGTAAGTTGCTTTGAACTTGCACATCGCACCTGCACATTTGTTGGCAAATAGAATAAAGATAAAATGATTCATATCGCAATATAAAAGTCATTGTGTCAGAAAAGATGACGCAATTTTGACGGCAAAATCTACCTTTTCATTGATGAAAATATCCAAACGGCTCTAACCCTGGCAGAAAAAGACAATGGAATGTTTATTTCATTGGAAATTTAAGGTAAACAAAATTCTGATAACAATTTGGCTGCAATCTATTGAAAAAGTGAGAAATTGGTTCCAAAGGATTCGTACTATCAGTATAAGGGATAAAATTATGCTGACTAGACAATGAAATAGCACAGAAAATTGACACTAAATCAGGGGTAAACATAGAGCGATAATTGTGTAGCGTATTAGATTTAAATTAAATACCGCAATATGCTTATCGATCTAATTTTGACATATCATCAGAAAAATTGGCGTGAAAAAAATACTAAGAATGATGTAACAAAAAATTGGCAACAAGAAACAAGGAAGATTATAGATTTATCGAAACCAAAACGGTTTCAGAATTAAAAAAATTATTGTGGGATTTCCCAAAACAGAAAGAAAAATAAACCAATGGTTTTAATAGCAACATTTGAAAGATATGAGTCGTATAAAAGTAATTTGGTTCTCTCTCATTAATGGAAGTAATGTGAAATGAACAGATATTATACAGTCTATGAAGACCTTGTGAAAACGTTATAGGACAAACGATGTGATCTGATACATATTCTGCATTGATTGGATTGGATTGTTAGTTTTAATGGCACAAAAACCAGAAAAGCCTTTACTGCACCGTACATATAGTCAGTAAGGAAACTTAAATTGTATAAAAAGTTCAAAGAAGGTATAATAAAACAAAAGATGCATAAAATTTAACGAAAAACAATACGGTAATGTATTTGACAATAAATAATATGGTGTTTTAGTAAAGTTGTAAAAACCAGTTTTTTTTCAAAAACTTAAAGAAGTTCTTGTGAGAATTTTCTCTCAACAACGTTCACATGCCCAGTGATGAGTAGTTAGAAAAACGTAAACGATGAAGATTAAAGTAAGTACTGTAAAGTCTCGATCCAATAACAGGTAGCGTTATGAGCAAATTCTTTATTTACAGCTTTATTACATAAAAACAACTCTTTCTTATCTAGGTTAAATGAATGATGCTATTTATAGCACGAAATTTAAACAAGAATAGTTCCTCGAACAAATTTGGAGAAAACGCCTTCACAAGAACAGCTAACAGGTGGTTGGCGTCTCAGGCTACTGCAGGGTTAGCTCTAGGACTCCACCGAATTTCCTTCGGGTGGATTTTTTCTCAGAAGTCCACTTCATACCAAGCTCCTCTCTCTTTCTTCTTCGGGAAAAAATCTCACCTTTTATCTTTCTCTCAGACTCCACCTTTCCTGTCCACTCCCTGTTACCCAATCACCATTCAGAACAACCTGAATCGTCTCTGGTCGCCCGTGGGAAATGTCCATTGATGATCCACCCTCCACAATGGGAAAAATGAAGGACATCTGGACATCTGGAGTGTTTGACACTCTCGCCTTTCGAAGACACGATTTATTTCCCTGGGAAACGCACGTGTGGTTCCTTATCTGGATTAGCACTAATTGGCCAGACGACCGTACTTACAAGGAGGGTCTTCCATTTGGCAATCTGGAGGCACTTAACACTGTGGGAGTTTTGTTGATGAAGAATGGCCCGGAATGTAAATTATCGAGTGTGGGAAAAAGGAATGTCACAGTGGTCACCCAGGGAAGAAGCTGAATCATTACAGTACATTCTATAAATGTAAGAACTCCTAAAATTAATTATTCGAGCAAAAAGGAGCTCTATCGCCTAATAAAGATGTATGGGCAAATAACCAATGCGGAGTCTAGTCAATTTGACATCGTGCTCACATTTTGAAAGAGCAGTTCAGAATGTAATTGTGGGTCTGATAGAATGTAATTTGTTATTAATTTGTTGATCTTACGATACTTGCCATATCGAGTAAAGATGATGCGCAAACGAGTTCTTACATCGTAGAATGGTACTTTACACTGCATAAACAAAGACCCTGTTTTCGTGTTTTAATAGGATTACGTCATTCAATTGAAACATTGTTCATTAATTAATTTATGATGTTGCCGCAAGAATAATTTCTTCTCTTTTATTTTTCTTCCGTACTAAACTTTCCAGAATTAAGCAAACTCATTTTTTATGGAATAAATGCTTTATGTAACTGTAATTACTTTATTAAATTATTTTTAAACTACACTAAACTGAAATCACTTTATGAAAGTAAAAATTATTTGTTGAAAATTTGCATAATTATTATGTAAACTTAAATGGTGCTAAACATCAGCTATTCATTTAATATTCTACAAGTTTTCTTTTCCATTTAAATAATTACAGTGTATACAGAGGCAATTTCAATAAAAACTGAAATGTTCCGAATTAAAAATTTATCGTTTGCAGATGACTCTATTGAAAATTTGAATTTTATATTGTTGCGCCGAATATTCCATTTTTGTTTTAAATATATAAATTCATAAATATTGAAAGCTTTTATGAAAATACTTTTAAGGGGATGGAAATATTGAATTAAATCCTTTCTTTTATTTTGACATGTAAATCAAATACGATTTTCTCTTTTATAAAGGAAATTAACCAAAAGAAAGCAAATACTTGTTAATTAATCAGAACATTTTTATTTTAAGGAAGGTATATATTATTTAAGGTTTATTAAAATGAGAAAAAGAATGAAATTGAATTATATAATTTGTTTAATGAAATAAAGATTAAAAGATTATTGTTTATTATTGTTATTAAAGATTATTTGTTAATGAAATAAAGATTAAAAAAATATCCAATTAAATATCCAACTATTTATTTGATGAAAAAATTTTCGAACAACATTTTCTTCATTTATTGAAAGTGCTTTCTTTTCTTAATTGTTAAAAAGATGGTTTAAGTAACAACTTAAAATGGTGGTATGGATGGCAGTTTTTGCTGATAATTGAAAACATGATAATTGGTTGTTTGTTTATATAAGGTTTAATGGCGCAAGGGCCAGATTTGACTAAACTGCGCCAAAAAATGGCAATACCAAAAAAAATAAAAATACATTACATATGGTTTTATGAAAAAGTCTGAATAAAGTAGTCAGCATCTAAATACAGAAATGTTAAAAGTGGAAGCCAAAGTTTAAGCAATGCAAATAAAAATAAAACTTCGCAATATACGGATAACAAACCAAAAGCAGAGCATTCCGGAGCAAACAACCTTCGGAAGCATATCTTCTTTAAGTGTGGTGGGCTTCACGACCCCGAGGTACTCTAGTGATCTAGATTCTCATCCTCTTTACCCACTACTTTCTGCCTTCTTTTTCCCTTCGAAGGGTAAGAGAGGGAGTTCTCAAACTGGAACTGAACACTCCCAACCTCATCACTTACCATGGTGTTAGCTGAGGTCAATACGCTCAGATTCATCTCCAAGAATGCTGACCCCTCTTAACGTCAAGCACCAAATAATGACCCTTTCGCCTGATCCTTAACAGATTAACTTAGTGGTTAGGACGAAAGTCGAATTGATGAATCGAAACCACAATCCTACACTCGTCTAATAGGTCTCCAAGCACGGCCATCATGTGGGGTTTTGGCTGTCTATTAGAAGCAAGAAGCAAACAGAGCGGGAAAGCGTACATCCAAATCCAATTTGACCCTTTCTCTTGATTCCAAGAAGATTAGACAAATGGTTAGATACCAACCGATTGATACACCGAGGATGACAGTGAGCTACCGGTCTATTGGGTCATCATGAAGGGCCAACACGTGATGTGTTTGGCTTCCATGAGAATCAAGAGGCAAATAGATCGACGAAGACAGATCCCTGGCTTGTAGTCAAGGGAAGGAAGGAATAAAGTGAAAGAAAACATACTAATAAGAAAAAAATCTGGAAAACAGACCAGACCAGTAGAGTACCACGGAGTCATGAGCCTTGTCACATTTAAAAAAAAATATGCCACTGAGGGTAAACTGGACAATTGGAAGCTGAAATAATGAAATCATATTTTAATTATTCGAAATCTTGAAATAATATACTACTTTAAGTGCTTTTTTCTCTCACTTAACTTTCATAGAATTGAACTAATTTTTTATGATTCTCACTTAGAATATAGAATTTCTTGCGTTTGCTCCTGACTTAAATAAGTTATTATGGGATCTTTCTGAAATAAACTAAAAATAATCACTGATGAGTATTTAAATCCTAAGTTTGACTCAAACAGAATAATTTATAAACATGAATTTCTTAAATTACTATGCAATACAAACAGACAAATATTTTTTTTTATAAAATTAAATATTTTTCTTCTTCTGGTATTTATAACAAGTCGCAACATTTAAATAAATTTAACGATATTTTTCTGGATCTGAGATAACATTATACAGTGAATGATATTTGTATAAATGCTTCGAATTATTATTAAACATTAAACTTTCTAATTTTCAAAATTGCCGACAGAAAGCCATTATTTGATCTATCTACGATTGTTTTAGTCTAAATGGAGATCATAACCTTGTCAAATATACTATTTATCTTTAGATGTCAATGATAGGTCATTATAATTTAGATCTATGAAAAAAGAAAATACAATTATTTAAAGAAGCCGAAATAGTAAACTAATTGATAAATTCATTGAAAATATTCCATTATGATCCTCAGATTTCAAGTCTGAGTTTTTGAAGTTCGAGTTTTCTCTGAATTTTCTACAAATTATACTTTACAATTTTTCTTTTGAAGTTCTAACCATAGTCTACGCAAGCGATTCATTTTTTTTTATCGAATTATATGACCCACACAAAAAAATTCTATATAAGTGAAGATAATGAATGAAATTGGCGAGTAAATATAAATAGATCTCCCTTATTAGTCAAAACCAATTTTAGCAAATTATTTATCTAATGGCCAATTTCAAAAATTATCAAGAAGGCTCATTTTCTCGGATTCATACATTTAAGCTTTTAAAATCGAATATAAAAATCCCAGAACTGTATAATAAAAGTAATTCTTAGAAGCAAAAAGTTTCAATCTAAAATTATATTCCGATTTTCTGAGACAAACATTTATTCCAACTCCCCAAATTATATTTATTAAGGTAGTATAAAAATATGATTTTTGAAAGGATGTATTAAAGATTCTTAAAATTTCATTTTTGTTTATAAATTGACAAATTGAAACTATTAGAAGCAAATTCGATAAAAGTAGTTCTCGTTAAAATATCAAGTATCATCAAATTTTTTCTTAAGAATCATATTAGTATATGAAAAAAAATAAAACTAAATACGTTTCTAAATGCTACTAAACGTAAAAGAAAGAATATAATTTTCTCATATAAGCATGGATGAATTTTGAAATAAATTTTTAACATCATTTTATCGAAAACAATGCTTTACAGAAACCAATAACTTTTTCTTGGTAATACGATATTAAGTTCTGCATTATTGCTTCTAACAATTTCTTAAAAAGAAATCATTTTTTATAATAATTCAGTATTGTCTCTTCAAAATAGTTTCATAATTTTCATTTTAACTCTTTAATTAACAAACGATGAAATGTTGTAGCAGATAATTTTTTTGGGTGTACATACAAAGTAGGATAAGTAAAATATGTTTACATGTTCTTGAAAATTAAAATTAATTTAATTAATTCTTAGCAATTTGCTTTAATAAATGAGTGCATATCAGAGACTGAGTGCCAAAAATTTGTGTATGGTGTTGTGCTTACAGTACCCATATAAAGCATTTTGAGTTGCATATTTTCCATAACAGTCATTGAAAACAAGTTGCTTCTGAACAACCATGCGTAATAAAAGGTTAAAAATGATTTATACTTTTAGCGTACTGTTTATCTGAAAATTTGTGTTTACTGTCGTTTAAAATTCAAATATAAACTTTTTAAATTCCGAAATATGTGTAATACAAAAAAAATCAATTTATTAAAACCTTTTTTTACTACGCTGTTCTTGATTTTTGATTATAAATGCAACAACGAAATGTTGTTGTTTTTGTTCTCAAATTGTTGTATTTATAAACGAGACCAATGAAAGCAACAAAAGCAATTGAAGAATAAATATATAGATTCTGATAAAACTGAAGAAACACTGAACCTTTTTTGTAACTTTATTCAAAGATTGGTAAATAAACTAAATTCTTATTTAAATTCATAGATAAGAAATATTTTTTTAAAAATAAAATTTTTTCCATCGGCCTTAATTTTATGAAAGAAGGACAATCATCCTTTTTACTAAGTTTTTAATTTTTAAAAAAACGATCACAATTGTTTCATTTACCTACTATAAAAAAACATTACGAATTTCCCTCATCAAAAATTTTGACTTATAAACTAAATCATAAAAACTTTCTTCAGAAACAGACATCCCAGAAAAAAAAACTTTAATTATTACCTTATACCACATTTTTCAACCACTTTCTTCTTTTTAATGATGGTAATTATTCGCTTAAATTCATACTGCGGCTTTCGAAAACTTGAACTAACTTACTCTTTATGCCATTTTCTTTTTTTTTTTTATTGGATTAAAAAGAAAAAGAATTCAAAAGGATTTCTATTGATTCACGAAGTGAAATTTAAAATGAAACTTTGTTCTTAAATTGAAAATTGTTTTTGTTCCTTTAATGATTAGTTGATGGTTTTTGCTATAGCGCAATATTTTGAATGCATTAAATTTAATTTATATCACCATTAATTTTATTTTTTTACTTCTGTTGGTTAAAACAACAATGCTTATTAAAAATTGATACAGTATTATATTTTTTAGACTACAATTTTAAAAAAATTAAATTTGAACATTTAGTCTGAATTATTGTAACATGCTGATGTCTAAAGTTTTTTTTTTAATTTTCACTGGATTATATAAATTATTTGTATGAAAACGCATTAAACTAAGAACCCGGAATATTCGAAAATCTTAGCGATATCACCACTACCATTCGAGTTCTTGCGTTTGTTCCAGAACCTATGATGCCCTGTCAAGAGATCTATAAAAGGCAGAGTCAGTCAGTTGAGTTCACTTCAAGGTGATAGTTAAGTGTAGTCTCTCTTGGGAGTATGAATTTCCAACGAGTTCATTCAAAACACTTTGAAATATTGCATTTGTTTAATGGCTATTTTCTACTTGCGTGTAGCTGTTTATTTCAAAATTTGTTCTTGTTTACACTTCAGCGGTGTTTTGTTACTGTCTTATTTTCGTGTAGAATAAAATATCGTTATTCGTCGCTGACACAATTGGATATTTTCATCAAATATCCTCTGGGTGTATTTTTTTTCCATAAATGCATTCATAATACTGCATTGTATACTGAAGTAATCTTATTTTAGACACATCAAACACATCCACTCAACACTTGGTACTTATAGTACTTTGATACTAAAGCGAGTGCATAGAAATCGATTATCCCATCATGCAGTTTTTAAATTTGATGGTTTGTTTATACTGTAAGGCAACTGCTCTTACGATTGTATATACAGGGTTATCACTAATTATTGTCGTGGTTTCCGTACCTCATAACTTCCGAATAAAAAATATTACGTAAAAACCGATTACGTATTCGTAAATTACAACTCAAAGAATTTTATTAATGATATTAAAGCGTAAATCTTGCACAATTTGCACTTTGTAGGCATTCAGCTGAAGGCGATTATGTATTCGTAAATTACAACTCAAAGAATTTTACGTG
Source organism: Argiope bruennichi (assembly GCF_947563725.1). Classification (NCBI taxonomy): domain Eukaryota; kingdom Metazoa; phylum Arthropoda; class Arachnida; order Araneae; family Araneidae; genus Argiope; species Argiope bruennichi. Next base: position 53,060,096 of record NC_079157.1, on the reverse strand, counting down.
GCCTCCGAGATCACCAGATACAACACCTCTGGACTTATTTATATGGGGGTTTGTCAAGAACATTGTGTACAAGACCCATGTGCCCTCCCTTGACGAACTGAAGCTCAGAATTGTTACTGCAATCCAAAATGTTACCCCACAAATGCTGGGTAACACTTGGAGGGAAATCGAATTTCGTCTCGATGTGTTAAGAGCCACGAAGGGCAGCCATGTGCAAATTCATTAATCTTTTTAATATCATTAATAAAATTCTTTGAGTTGTAATTTACGAATACATAATCGCCTTCAGCTGAATGCCTACAAAGTGCAAATTGAGCAAGTTTTACACTTTAATATCATTAATAAAATTCTTTGAGTTGTAATTTACGAATTCGTAATCGGTTTTTACGTAATATTTTTTATTCGGAAGTTATGAGGTACGGAAACCCCGACAATAATTAATGAACACCCTGTATACTTGCATGTATATTTTTTATTGTATTATGATAAATTATTATGGTGACAAACTATTACATTTTTCGGAATGGTCGTCAGTTTATACCAATCTTTCAAATAATTAGTACGAATTATTGGGAATTAGCAGTAAATAAAGAAAATACTGAAATTTCTGTTCTGGGCTAAAATGCACCTCATTATCCCTACCCATTGGTAGACGTTCCTTCCTTTAATTAAAGAATAAAATGTTATTATACATACAAATTTTAAGACCAATCCTCACTTATGCTGCACAAATCTGGGGACTCCCTTCTAAAAGCAACCGAAACAAAATTCAATCTCAACAAAATAAAATGCTTTGCATCATTACCTGGTATCAGGAATGATATTTTACATAGAGATCTTAAAACTCCAAAACTCGATGATTTCATCAAAGAAGTTTCAAGAAAATTTTTTTTATTAACTCAAAACTCATGAAAATCCCACAATCAAGAAACAAATTAACTATGTCCACTGCAATGGAAAATAGGCCTTTCCTTACTTTACTACTAAATGGACTTTGCTTCTTAAAACCTTCATAGCTTCTTCCGAAATGTATATTGCATCTAATGAACTGCTTCATTTTTCAATTAAATCCCTTTTAAGCAATATTTTTTCTACTCGACTGTAGCACCAATGGTACATTACTTCTACTCTTCCCTCTGCTACTAATTACCTCAATCTGAGTAGAAGTGCCAAGGCACTAAGGCTCTTTGCACATCTAATTCTAGCAAAATAAAATACAATCTTTCAAGGATGTAATAAAATTTTATTAGGTAGTGCGTGATTCAAAACAAATGAAAATCAGATGAATAGAATTTAAAATCTTCGAATACTTCCAGATAATGAGCAGAAATTATTACTGTTCATTACATGGATGTATTCACGAGGGAATTCCCACAATTTTTAAACATAATTATTTTTGCAAATAATTGCTAATTTAGACCTAAAGTAATACAAATAATTGTTTGGATATCACAAATTTCGGTTTTTGAATTGACATACAATACTTCAATGCCATTTTTCTTAAAGTTTATAATAAGTTCCAATGCCAAATCTCTTTAAATTTCTTTTATTGTTCCCCTGAAGTTATAGTGCATGTGTTGCATTACATTCAGTATTCAAGTGTATTAAAGATTCACTTCTAATGCATAAAGTTTCTTGTGAAGTTCCAGTGCAGACAAAACTGTTGACTGTGATTTGAAAACAAGCAGCTTTCTAAGGACAATATGTGATGTTCAGAAGTAAGTTCCATTTCGAATGTTCCTGCGACGGTAAAGAATATATATATATATCTTACGCGAGACTTGCTATTTTTTCTCTTTTGCCAGGATGAATCGAAATAATTTTATTACGGCTTCGTGTTTTTTTCTAATAATTCCTCTGATGGCTGAAAAATAAAGCAGTCTTTCAAAGATCCTTAAGCAGTAAATTGCATGATTAGTACACTATAAGAGATGTATAAAGCTATGATACTAAGAAATAGGTCTAATTTTATTTTAAACATTCCCTAGGCATTTAAGAGAATGTGTCTAATATCTTGCCAGCATTCTATTTCTTACTATGATGACTAAAACATGAAGCAATCTTTCAAAGAATCTTAAGCAGTAAATTGCACAATCAGCACACCATAAGAGATGTATAAAGCTATGACACTTAGAAATAAGTCTCGTTTTATCTTAAACATTCCCCAGGCAGTTAGGCGAATGTGTCTCATATCTTGCCAGCGTTGTATTTCTTCCTTCAAATCTTTTAGACCACATTGGATTGAAAGTACTTCATTAAATCCTCTTAAGCTTTCTTTAGCATGAAAAATATGGTCTTGAGCCTGATCAGCACTTATTATAACCACCAAAAATGAAACTGCTGCTATAATTGAGTAATACAGAGAATGAACAAACACATCCAGCTGCCAATGTCCCTTCAGGTACATCAAGACAACAGTTTCGATGCGTAATATCTCAAGAAAGGAATTCACGAATAGCAAAAAAATCAAATTTGAAAATGTATTTTCAAGCTTTCTGATTGCATTCAACAGAAGCAAATATACATTTTTAAAATAATATTCGTCATCGAAATCTTTTGTCAGAGCTAACTTGGTGGTTTTGTAAAGTCTTATGGTAGTTAACTTTTTGCTCATGCGAATAAGTTCCACACAGTAAAAGCAATAAAAGACCATTGTGATATAAGGAAGGCCTAAACTGCAGTAGTTAAATGTTGAGAGTAAAATAAAATGCAACATTCTAGCGGTGTCCCCACTGATTGCCAAATTTTGCATATATGGACAAAAAAATTTCGGATCCTTGTTGACAATCAACAACTTTATGTTGCAAATTACGCCTGGCCCAAATATGATGAATACAAATAAGTAATTGAAAAACTTTATCCATGTGTTGATAGTTTTGCTGTCATTATTCTTTAAATCTACTAGTAATTGCTCCAAATTATTTCTCAGATGTTTCAGCTGTCTTCGGCTATATCGCAGAATCCACCATGCTATCATAGTACAAAGATATTTGATCATTGTAAAACAGTGGTAGGTCATATCTGATGTATCAAAACATGCAATTTCATTTGATACAGTAGTTAGCCATATAACATGAAAAGCAAATGCCAAACAGGCACTTTTCATTTTTTGAGTACGATTTCGTGCATCAATGCCATAAAACTGGAGTAATAAACAAACATATCTGTAAAAGGTTCTAGCTTCTGCCGCAATAGGAAATGCTTGCTTCGGAAACAATATCTTTCGAATTTCAAATGTCATGGGTACTTCAGATGCCATGACGAACCGAAAATAAGCTTCCTTTTCCTTCAACTAGGTTTAGACAGTAACTAGCAAGTTGTTTCTGGGTGATGGTTCTAGATCAAGAGTATAGTTAGGGTTGTTTCTAACAACAAACTTCAATATTTTGATGTCATATCAAAACACCCATCAGGAGAAAGAAACTAATGTTTGATGGAAGTGAAACTACTTATGAAGTAATAAAAAGACGATCATTAAAGAAACTACTAATGATGTGTTGTTTCGAAGCAATTCCAATTCTTGTTTTGAAGATTCCAATTAATCTAAAGGAAAGATCATATAAATTATAGATTAGAGGAAAGGCATCATATAGTAACAAATCTATTTTCCAAGGTAGAAAAGCTCCTTAAATTCATTTTTCATCATATATCGATATTACTTTGATTGATTTATATGGAAGTTTTATTATTAAAGTTTGAATTACAAGTCATAATGATAAAAATAAGATCAGTGAAAAAATTTTTCATTAAAGAACTACCATTAAGGCTCTAAGTATTATTTTCATTAAAATAATACCGAAATACTTTAAAAAAATATTATTCTATTTTTTCTCACAAAATTATTTTTAAAAATTCATATTTATTATTTGTAATTTCAATTTAGAGAAGAATAGCACATTTTCTCCTATTTTAACCCTTTGGTGACTCTCACCCAATGTTCAAAATGGTGCATCATTTTGATGCTTTATTTATTTATTAATTAATTTTTATTGTTAAAACTCTTGCAGAATAGTAAAAAGATGTAGATTTATTTTTCAAAGAAATTCGTCTTAAAACAATTATGTATATTTATTTTTGCAGAGCAATAAACAAATATTTGTATTAGATGAATAATTATGCATCGAATTACCTTTCTGAGTGCAAAGTTTTAATATCTGAGTGTTTAAAAAAATGTATCTTGTTGTATCTTTTCACATCCATGTGGTATATTTTTCACCCTTTCGTATTTTCATGGTTTTTACGTTAAACATTTGTAATATATTGTTTAACACAGGCGTTCCCTAACTTTTAAACATTACGATCCACTTTTTAGAAACCGCCCTACAGCAACACAAAATATTTCAAATTTAAGAAAAAAAAATGTTTTTAATGTGTGGATTGATGTAGATTTTAAGCTGACATCACATCTTTCAAAATGTGGAAGGGTACAAATACATTCAAGAACCTGCCGAGACCCACAGTTCAAGAACTTCTTATTTAACCCTTTCTACGGCCGTGGGAAGCATGCTTCCCACCAAATTTATCAATCTTTGTATGAAATGATGTAGGTTGGCATAAGTTCTGACAATTTTTTTTAGTAAGTCAGAAACTCAGATGCTTCAGTTCTTTATCTCAGACAAAATGATGTGTCTTGATTTGTTACTTAATTATTAATTAACCAAATTAATTAATTAATCAAATTGAGTTTATCTAATAAGCTAAATGAATCCCTTTTCTTATTCTAATTTCAAGCCTAAAAATATTTTAACATAATATGACTAGAAAAAAATGGCCCTTTAAAGGGTTAAAAGTTTCTGAGAGTGTACTAGAAGATTAAAATATCTAGGAATTAATAAAGCAAGACATTTCCAAGTCAGTAACTACCGAAGCATGGTCTTATAAGTTTCGTTTCTCATCAAATTCAAAACCATTATTGAGTCGTCATCAAAATTTTATCTACCATATTTGCAAGAAACATCTTTGGTTAAAAAGCAGTAAATCAAAATACTGTTTTTGTACCTTTTTAGTACTTATATCTGTTTGACACTAGCACAACTTACGTTTCTTTGCTACTTTGCATTTATATGGTTTGTATAGTCTGTCATAAAAGTATCCGGATACTGCTTTTTATACCGAAACTAATTACCGTAAATAAAATTACAAATACCTATATAGAGGAAATATGTATTCTATAAGCATAGGTAATATTTCTTCCAGTAAAGGATCATCTTCTGGATATGTTTACTCTCTTAGTTTTTCAAATAGCAACAATCAATTTCGAATACATTCTCTAGATCATTTTGTAATTTTGAAGGAGCGAGTGATGAATTGTAAGTTCAGTGCACTCCCGTTTATCCGGCCTAATGTGGCGGACGGGTAGACAGGATAATAAAAACGCCGAATAAGCAGGAGTTCTATTAACTAATTACTTTGCCCACCAATATCAGAAGAGAAATTTTTATACCAAAATCCACTGTTGTAATACTTATTTTCTCACTTCTAATTGAGTACAAAACACTCCATTTATCTCAAGCCACGTAGAATGTGAAAGTGGCTGAGACCCGGTGAATCATAGAAGCAGTTGCCGATAACGGGTCGAGTTAAAAGAAAAGGCTCTGTACTGCTAGTTTATATACCGTTTCTAGAATTTATTAGAGAAAAAGTAAGTTAAAGGATATAAATTATTCAATTTTTAAGATAAATTCTGTATTGTCTAACTTAAATGCAGGAAACATAAACAAAACATTAGCCTTATTCTTGAAAAAAGTGACTTTTTTTTTTTGATAAAGGATAACACAGATATGAAAAGGTACACTAAAATAAGAATCAAAACTTATAGTAGTTTTTGAAAAAGTCCTTAATAGATTACTGCATCTCAAACGCTTTACCTTCCTCATTTAATTACGATAAAAGAAAACTAGGCCGGATAGTCACGAAATGGATAGTCGGGAGTGTAATGTAACTGAAAATTGGAACTCCCAATTCTAATTGAGATTTCCAATAGATTTCTAGATACAAGTAGCTTTTGAAAATAATTATTAATTTACATCAACATACTCAGTAAGAGTAAGACTAAAATTGTGTATTTTTAGAAATATAGAATCTTATTTTATGTTTTTAATTAATTTTTAAATTTACAAATTACACATTTTTGAACAGAAACTTATAAAAAGTTTGATGTTTGGGTGGAATGCATTTATGCATTGTTGTTCAAATAGGTTTTAAGATTTGCAGCAAGAACCAAAAGCTTTCAAAAGAACGTGATTTTTTATATTTTTTTGGGGGGAAAGGTGGAATCACATTTTCGCAAAAGGATTTTTCCTCAGGAATATAAATCGTTTAAATTGAATTTAAAACAAAATATGTTTTTCAACATTGCTTCAGATTAAGATTTTTCTTTTTAAAATACAGTAAGTACACTCTCGAGTATCTGGCTTAATGTAGCGGAAGGGTAGGCCGGACAACAAAACGCCGGATGGACCGGATGTCTATGAACTCATTTCTTTGCCAGAAGACAAAATTTTTATACAAAAACTCACAATTATAATATGTATTTTCTCACTTCTTATTGAGTACTAAGCCCTCCATTTATCTCAAGCCATTTTAATTGTAAATTGCTTTTCTTACTTTTATCCCACTTCCACTAGTCTGGGCAACATGCCACTTGTTAATTTTTGCCCAATCAGTATTTGTTAATTTGTACCCCACAGTACTTTTTCCACCTCCTAACACCGTAGTTATATTTTTTGCTTTTATACCAGAATCTAGTCGCTGTATAGAGCGTAATTTCCCCTCCTTAGTCACTATGACTTTTTGTTGTTTATCGCACATTTCGAAATCTTCACTGTGGTACACTTAAAAAAAAACATTAAGTACACCCTAAGAACAATTTACGAATATTTTACGTACTGAGCAATTAAAATAAGAGACAGAAGTGACAATTGAGGACCGTTACGCACTGATAAAACAAATAACAACGAGCAGAACGCTGCTCTTTTTCTGTCACAGCTTATATTTTGAGCACGACACATAGGAGGATCGTAGCAGACATCCGATTCCAATGTCTTAGCAATGTTGTCAATGCAATTTAATTATGATAAAATTATTCCAATATAATTATTATTCCCAACTTAATTATGATAAAAGAAAACTAGGCCGGATAGTACGGAAGACGGATAGTCTCGAACCGGCTACTTGAGATTGTATTTTAGTACAAAATGTCGGACGAAATCTGTCAAGGGGAAGTCTAACTGTCTGCCTAGCCATCCATCCGTGTTTCAACATGGTAAGTCTATAATTAACAACTATATCAATGAAATATGGTAAATGGTTTTATTATTTGATGGATTGGATTGAAGTTAATACGTCGTGGGATTGATTGTTTGTCGATATATCCATTCGTTTACACGTGAACACGTTAGCTCAAAAACATATTAAACAAGATGTATGAATATTAGCATATGATACTTGCTCCAAAAGTGAAACAAAGATCCATTTTAAACCAACTGGGTAAAAGGAAAGTGTTTTAAAATACATATTCCATCTTGTTTCTTAGGGTGAAGGCAAATCCTAAGCAAGCTATATTGCAACTGCATACGAGAAAGTCGTTGGGAGGACAGTCCAGTTAGTTAGTTAGGGTTTTGTGGCACAAGAGCCATATCTGACTAGGATGCGCCAAGCATATGGTTGTAGATAAAAAGTATACAGTGAAGTTTTAGAAAGTTAAAAAAGTAAAATTTGCGAAAACTAAGAAATGTGGAGATAAAATTATTTCTGGTTAAATAAGATTTAAAGAAGACCAATTGCTTTCAAGAAGGTAAAATATTTGGATGGGGATGATCTCCCTCCAAGTCACGAATTTTTGAAGATGCTGTACCAAATAAACATAAACGACGGGAATAAAAAATTGGACATTCAGATAAAATTTGAATGACAGTCTTATTAACATGATATGCAATATAAATGGGATATCGCTCATCAAACAGAAGATATTTATGTGTCAGCTGAGTATGGCCAGTTCGAAGCCGAGTCAATTTAACGTTATTACAGCAGACAGGACAACAGCCCACAGAGTAATGTCAGACTGGCAGGAATCTGAAAATCCCATGATTCTTTCCATAAATAAAAAAATAAGTTGTGAAATATAATTCTTGAAATCAGTATACAGAATAGCTCGTTGTCGAGAAGTAGATGCTACTTTTGCTGCAACATCGGCAGATTCATTACCAACAATGTCAACGTGGCCAGGTAACCAACAAAACAAATTTTCATAGTTCCGAGTTTGCAAACTTCTCCAAAAATAAAGGATATCTACAGCTAGTGTATGTGCTTTAATATGGGGGAAACTCCATCTGGTATATCTTAGAGCCATAATTCTTATCTATCCATTAACAAAATAATAGCTTATGAAAATTTTTAATATCAATGGATATCATAAACCTCCAAATATTCGTGAACATATTTACTAACACTTTTTTTTTGTTGTGTGACTATTTTAAGACAAATTTTGCGCAGTAGCTTCTAAGAGTAAAGACCCCTGAGCACCCAAGGGCAGAAGACTGACTTCTAGCTCAAATGAAGATAGTACACACACACTCGCTTGCACAACACCTTTTTTTTGGGGGGGGGGGCTCGTTCATGGACCTCACAGAGAGAACACAAGGAAGAGAACAATCATGCCCGAACCAGAACTCGAACCCGGAACGCCTAGATCATGGGGAAGACACGCTACCCCTAGGTCAGGACGCCATCATTACCTAAAACTGAATTTATGTTTACTTTTGGCATTGTTCTTCAACATTTTGAGTCAATCATTTCCTCTTGTTTCGGATTGAAATCACCGAAATATGAAATGGTTTTGACCATTTGTTTTTTTATCTACAGTGCTCTGAATATAAATAATTTGATTCTAACCATCCAGTAATTTTAGTCATTTTCTTAAAAAAACTATTTCCAGCAAAACAATACATTTATTCATTGTTCATAAGTCGAGAGACTCAGTATTTGAAACCTAATAAAATTGTTTCACTGCTCATGCAAATGTCTCAACTTAAAAATTGTGGATTATATGTCAAAAAGCATCAATGTCTCATATAATATGTTTAAATTTCGCACGGTACAATGTTAGATATTTATTTTAAAATCATAAACTATTTTATTAAAAAAATCCCAACATCATCTTAAATAGAAATTGATTTTGAATAACTACTAAAATGATTAAAATAACTAAGGATTTGCACATATTTATCCTTCTCCTTTTACTTTTTCCTATAAGAAATATAGAGTGAGAAAATATTGTAATCGTCAAAAAACATTGACTAGGAGATTTTGGTGAATATATGTTTTAGATCTAACTGAAACATTTAAAAAACGTTTTTGAAGAATGTCCGGTTCTCTGTTCTAGAACACGATTCACAGGCCGAGATATCCTGGTTGATAAGGCATTGGACTCGCATGCCCTGGGTTGTGAGTTCGAGCCCCACCGGCCGAAGATTCTCCGTGTATATGGAGGCTGGCGCAAATATAAATATGCCGTAGCCACAAAGTTCTTCAGTCAAGATAATACCACTGGGGGTACTGGATCAGAGGTGATCGTTCTCTGATTCAGGTTTAAATTACAGTATGTGAATGAAATGTATGAACAAAGTCAGCCACGTGAAAAGGGCTGCGACGCATAAGTAGCTAAGACATATCTTGACCCTAGATGGCGCTGCTGAAGCAAGAAACGCTAAATATCTGCTTAAAATCGCTGGATTTGTCTATAACAAGTGCCAAAAGCAACAATAACAGAACACGATTCAAACTCAAAAGCGGTAAAAGCTGGACAAGCGGAACTCTATATGTAGTCTTTACACCATAACTGTAGAAATTGTGGGAGGGAAGTCTTTCCGTGTGCTTGTGAACGCAAAAAAGCTGAAATTTGGCATATAGTTTTTTTTCACTAAAATTATAAATTTATATCAAATTTTGAAAGAAATTCATTCAAGGGCTGAATTTTGTTTGCCGGTCTGTGATTGTGTATGTGAAAGTGTTAACTGAAAAACGTTGTAACTTAAGATGACCCAACTGTCACTTAGTTGACCCAATTTTGTTAATTCAATCTTTCTCCAAAACATTTACCGTTATATTTATTTTTGGAAAATCGTTTGCTTGAATTTGATTTCTGGATTATAATTAATTGGACTGAATTATTAAAAATATTTCTGCTTTCTGTAATATTTCTTAATTTAATTTTGAAACTCTATTTTTCAAAACGCTTACGCATTCTGTTCCTTTTAATTAACAAAGAAGTTTTGCAACAAAATAGAATTACAATTTTCATTTATCAGATAATGAGTGTTGGATATTATCCAAAAATTAGCGATGCTAAAATTTCTGCAAGTCATATCAAATTATTTGAAAAGCATCCTAAAATAAAGTTATCTAAGTTTTCTATTTATATTATAAGTTTTTTATTTTTCTGGTGGAAAGTTTTATAAAACCTTATAAAACATATGAAAACAAGCATTGATATTTTTCACAATTTATTTGAAAAGAAAAAAAGGGAAGAGAGGTTGTCAATTTTAACACTTTAGGGAAAAAGATTATTTTATTATTTAATTATACGACTAAATGCTTACTTCAATATTTAGGAAGTAAGCAATTTCGGTCAAAACGTTTTATTAACATTTATTCAACTTTTTGTGAAATCCAATAATAATGTAGAAATTTGCCTTATCAAATCTTACAAATTCAGTAAAATTAACAAAAGTTTAATGTTTAAAGTAATTGGGCCAAGATATTAAAAGAAATTCAATCAAATCAGTCAATCAAATAAAAAAATATAACATTTTGGAAAATTTTATCAAATGTATTAAATTTATTGTCTTTTATTTTGCGTTTAAAATTAAAATTCAGTTTAAATTAATAACTTTTTTAACCTCACTTATTTTTAATGAGTAAGAAATCTTTTTTTATAATTGTCCTAAATAAATATTTTAAATACTATTCCATTCAAAACATTCTGTATCTTATTTGTTGCGGAATAATTAGTATAAATTATTTATATGATATTCCTTTCGAGATTACTAGCAAATGTAATTAGCATCTTTGCTATCATTTGTATAAAAATAAAAATCAGAATTGCAAACTTCTTTTTGCTATTTACCTCCACTGTATTATTTCGGAATTTGAGAATAATTTTCCTATTAATGAATTCCTCATCTGAGATTTTAAAAAAAAGTGTGGGGGGGGAGTAATTGAAGCAAGATCATGACAATAAACTAATTATGGGAGTACTGGAATGAAATATTTTAGCAAGTAGTTTGATAACATAATGGACCAGTGAGTCAAAGATATAGTCGTTCGTACCTTATCAAATAAAGCAGACATTTAATCCCGCAAATTCTGCCAAGTTCTATAATAGTTTTACCCTCCTTATATAGACCTCTTATCCTTCTCACTACTTTACCGCTCCTTTTTAAATTATTGATGCTACTCTGCTGGTCCTTTTTAAACCGTTGGCGCTAGTTTGACGGTCATTTTTAAACCGTCGTCGCTACTCCGCTGGTCCTTTGCAAACCCTAGATGTTACTCTCATTGTTTTTTTCAAATCGTCGATGTTACTCTGACGGTCCTTTTTAAACCGTCGACGTTACTCTGCTGGCCCTTTTTAAATTGTCGTCGCTACTCTGACGGTCCTTTTTAAACAGTTCACACTACTCGTAAACTTCCATTCTTCTCACCACTATTTCATCATGCGTTCATTCAATCATTTAAAAGGTATTGGCGAAACATTCCCCGATGAATAATAATTTGGCTCTTAGATGCCCTTAGAATTTCCACATATTATTCCCGGAAGATAAATTCCTAATATTTGTAATCGCGAGTTACTAACAAGAGGTGTTTCTTTTTTGCTGAATAAAACTGTTTATCACTAAAGGACAAATGATTTCCTTAGATTTCTCAACAGAAATTTATATAATTTATTTACCTTTAGAAAGCATCTAAAAAGTCCCGGAATTTTTCCTTAACATAGTATAACAATATTATAGAAGTTTGATATATATTATAGCACAAATTAATTACTTTATTTTACATGTTATTTGAAAATCTTTGATAAGAAATGAATTAACATAACATAAATTAACAAATTTTACAATACTTATTACATTTTTCCTTTGTGCCAAATTAATCAATAAAAATAAAAATAAACTGCAGTTTTGTTATTAAATTTTTGATATTCTCATGCATTCCCCCCCCCTATCCTTTCACATAAAAGCTACCTAATATAAAATATTTTTAAAGTAATATAGTTACATAAATGGTATATAAAAAAACCTATTTAAAATATAAATTAAACTTACATTGTTTTTTAAAGTGTATTTTTAGAAACTTTACTACCAAAAATTCTAAATACTGCTATAACTGATCCTTTTAAAATAAACATTCAATCATTATTTGAGCCTTGAATAAAGCATGGAATATTATTTGATATTTCTAATCTATTTCTATTTTAATCGACTACTATGCATCGATCCACTTTTAAACATGTTTCATATTTTTATGAATTAAAAATGAGTTCACCAAAATTCAATATGAATGTCATGCTTAGCATAAAAAATAAATAAAAATAATTCTTTGAAGAATAATAAGATTTAATTGAACTTCAATTTCCACGTGAGATTTCAAATAAGTTACGAATGATTAATTGCTATGGAAACGCCGTTTCCTCCGACTTTTCTAATTTTAAATGACAACTGAAAAGCTTTAAAGCCCGAGCTGTCAGTTGTTACTTCGAAATTTGATTATAAACCGAAGAAAAATCTATTTATCTTCACACAAGAGAAAATTACCAATGAAAGATTGCATGTTATGAGAGGAAGTGCCTTCATAAACTTTAATGCGCATTGAATGGTTTTATTTAAGATATAATCAATACATTACTACTGAGAAAAAAATATTTTTCCGTCTGGGATGTAAAAATATTTCAAATCAAAATGTTCTTTTCAGATTTTAGAAATTTTATTTAATTTATATATTGTGCAGAAAATTCAGGATCTGTGAATTGTAAATTTTCAATAAGATATTTAATTTAAGCCTAATTGTTCTAAGGAAAATGCAGTTCTACATTATTCTCTAAAAATATTTTACAGGTTTTTTTCCTCCTTTTTTCCCCCTAAAACTTGCCATATTACATGAAATTAAAAATGGAAAAAAAGAAAAAATATTGAATATAAAAATTTTCGTACTATTTGAGTACACTCTATAGTCACACTACTCTCTATAGTCTTTTTTAAGTGATTAAATAGTTTACGATGTTATCCTTTGTAAACAAAATCGTTTGACATAATAAAACTTTATGTAGTTATTTAATCATAAATTTGAATCGAAACTATATTTATATTTTATAAAGCATTATGTAACCAAGAAAAAAGAAAAAAAAATCTTTTTCTCTCACATTTCGTATTAGTTGTCATAATTACTGTATATTTAGGAAAACAACTCATACAGAAAGGTATTGTGCACGTCATAATTCCTCAGATTCATATTTTAATGGATGTTGACTTTTTAGTCACTGGCTAAACTTTTTTTGTCCTTACGCCGAATGAATTATTGTTAAGTTCACATATTTTTAATAATTTCCCCAGAAAAAATTGCATAAAATTCAATTTTGTCTTTTAATTCATTTGTTTTGAATCAATCATTCATTTAAAAGTAGAATTGTATTTAGAAAAAATAAACATTATGTATAATTCCGTCCTTCCTACCTTCCCTCTATAATTAATTAATCTGAAATACAAACCATTGAGCAACTTCAAATAGTTTTCGATCTTACCCTAAGGCAAATTGTTTTTAGATATTAATAAACTGAATATATACCAAATATTTCTTGTATAATTCATATCATAAGAAAATTCATTTATTAAATATTTTGAAATAATTAAAAGATGGTGTGGTATGGTATGGTTTTTTTTTTTTTTTTTTTGCACAAGGTCCAATATAAGACAAGCTGTGCCATTCACAGGGAATTTAAAACTGTTACAGTATAAAAATTATAAATAAAACAAGGATTCATTGTAAAACGTCAAAAGTTAAGAAGATCTATGGTTTATCATGATTTGGCACAAGGTTAAAAAACTCACATTTTAAAATGCTATAAAAAGAATCAACGGCTTTTAAAAAGTTTTGAATGTGGTTTCTCACCCACCAGGTCCTGTAAGTTTAAAATAGGTGAATGAAAGTAAGTTAAAAGATCAGAAATAAAATTGGGTATGGTATGGTATGGCATGGTATAGTTAAGGTTTTCTGACACAAGGTCCAATTTAGGACAAGCTGCGCCATCCACAAGGATATTTAAATAGTTCCATCATAAAAGTGTAATATATGTAAATAAAACAAGGATAGATTGCAAAACTTCAAAAGTTTAGAATGTCTATGATTTATAATGATTTGGCACAAGAATAAAAATAAATCTCAAATTTTAAATGCTATGAAAGAAACCAATGGTTTTTAAAAAGTCAAAAAGTTTTGAATGTGGTTTCTCACCCACCAGGTCCTGTAAGTTTAAAATAGGCGAATGAAAGTGAGTTAAACGATCAGAAGTAAAATTAGAACATTGAGTACGAATATGTGCAATAGAATTGATCACACCACAGTTCGCACAATGAGAGTGACCGGTCACCAAACTACAAATTTCTACGTGTATATCTTGTGTGTCCAATGCGAAGATAAATTAATTTTACATCTACGCATCGGTTCGGTAAAACTGACCCCATATTTATTTTTAGTTGAGCAACATATGGTTTATTATCAACCTGCGTATCCCAAACTTATTGCCACTTTCCTTAGATATATCGCTCGATATATCTTGAAAAGTGGCAAGCGAATGAAATTAAAAGATGGAAAGCGAATACGATAAAAGTGTATGTCTCAGCCTTTGAAACTTATTGAAACGAGAAAACAGAATAATTTTTCTCTTAGGTCACAGCCGAATTTAAGCATATATTTTATTACCTGTTATCTGAAATTTAAAAAGAATACATTTTTACCTGACCCTGTGTGAAAACTGACCACATATTTACTTTTAGTTGAGCAACATATGGTATATTATCAACCTGCGTATCCCAAACTTCTTGCCACTTTCCTTAGATATATCGCTCGATATATCTTGAAAAGTGGCAAGCGAATGAAATTAAAAGATGGAAAGCGAATACGATAAAAGTGTATGTCTCAGCCTTTGAAACTTATTGAAACGCGAAAACAGAATAATTTTTCTCTTAGGTCACAGCCGAATTTAAGCATATATTTTATTACCTGTTATATCAAATTTAAAAAGAATATATTTTCACATGACCCTGTGTGAAAACTGACCACATATTTACTTTTAGTTGAGCAACATATGGTATATTATCAACCTGCGTATCCCAAACTTCTTGCCACTTTCCTTAGATATATCGCTCGATATATCTTGAAAAGTGGCAAGCGAATTAAATTAAAAGATGGAAAGCGAATACGATAAAAGTGTATGTCTCAGCCTTTGAAACTTATTGAAACGCGAAAACAGAATAATTTTTCTCTTAGGTCACAGCCGAATTTAAGCATATATTTTATTACCTGTTATATGAAATTTAAAAAGAATACATTTTTACCTGACCCTGTGTGAAAACTGACCACATATTTACTTTTAGTTGAGCAACATATGGTATATTATCAACCTGCGTATCCCAAACTTCTTGCCACTTTCCTTAGATATATCGCTCGATATATCTTGAAAAGTGGCAAGCGAATGAAATTAAAAGATGGAAAGCGAATACGATAAAAGTGTATGTCTCAGCCTTTGAAACTTATTGAAACGCGAAAACAGAATAATTTTTCTCTTAGGTCACAGCCGAATTTAAGCATATATTTTATTACCTGTTATATGAAATTTAAAAAGAATACATTTTTACCTGACCCTGTGTGAAAACTGACCACATATTTACTTTTAGTTGTGTAACATATGGTATATTATCAACCTGCGTATCCCAAACTTCTTGCCACTTTCCTTAGATATATCGCTCGATATATCTTGAAAAGTGGCAAGCGAATGAAATTAAAAGATGGAAAGCGAATACGATAAAAGTGTATGTCTCAGCCTTTGAAACTTATTGAAACGCGAAAACAGAATAATTTTTCTCTTAGGTCACAGCCGAATTTAAGCATATATTTTATTACCTGTTATATCAAATTTAAAAAGAATATATTTTCACATGACCCTGTGTGAAAACTGACCACATATTTACTTTTAGTTGAGCAACATATGGTATATTATCAACCTGCGTATCCCAAACTTCTTGCTACTTTCCTTAGATATATCGCTCGATATATCTTGAAAAGTGGCAAGCGAATGAAATTAAAAGATGGAAAGCGAATACGATAAAAGTGTATGTCTCAGCCTTTGAAACTTATTGAAACGAGAAAACAGAATAATTTTTCTCTTAGGTCACAGCCGAATTTAAGCATATATTTTATTACCTGTTATCTGAAATTTAAAAAGAATACATTTTTACCTGACCCTGTGTGAAAACTGACCACATATTTACTTTTAGTTGAGCAACATATGGTATATTATCAACCTGCGTATCCCAAACTTCTTGCCACTTTCCTTAGATATATCGCTCGATATATCTTGAAAAGTGGCAAGCGAATTAAATTAAAAGATGGAAAGCGAATACGATAAAAGTGTATGTCTCAGCCTTTGAAACTTATTGAAACGCGAAAACAGAATAATTTTTCTCTTAGGTCACAGCCGAATTTAAGCATATATTTTATTACCTGTTATATCAAATTTAAAAAGAATATATTTTCACATGACCCTGTGTGAAAACTGACCACATATTTACTTTTAGTTGAGCAACATATGGTATATTATCAACCTGCGTATCCCAAACTTCTTGCTACTTTCCTTAGATATATCGCTCGATATATCTTGAAAAGTGGCAAGCGAATTAAATTTAAAGATGGAAAGCGAATACGATAAAAGTGTATGTCTCAGCCTTTGAAACTTATTGAAACGAGAAAACAGAATAATTTTTCTCTTAGGTCACAGCCGAATTTAAGCATATATTTTATTACCTGTTATCTGAAATTTAAAAAGAATACATTTTTACCTGACCCTGTGTGAAAACTGACCACATATTTACTTTTAGTTGAGCAACATATGGTATATTATCAACCTGCGTATCCCAAACTTCTTGCCACTTTCCTTAGATATATCGCTCGATATATCTTGAAAAGTGGCAAGCGAATGAAATTAAAAGATGGAAAGCGAATACGATAAAAGTGTATGTCTCAGCCTTTAAAACTTATTGAAACGCGAAAACAGAATAATTTTTCTCTTAGGTCACAGCCGAATTTAAGCATATATTTTATTACCTGTTATATCAAATTTAAAAAGAATATATTTTCACATGACCCTGTGTGAAAACTGACCACATATTTACTTTTAGTTGAGCAACATATGGTATATTATCAACCTGCGTATCCCAAACTTCTTGCCACTTTCCTTAGATATATCGCTCGATATATCTTGAAAAGTGGCAAGCGAATTAAATTAAAAGATGGAAAGCGAATACGATAAAAGTGTATGTCTCAGCCTTTGAAACTTATTGAAACGCGAAAACAGAATAATTTTTCTCTTAGGTCACAGCCGAATTTAAGCATATATTTTATTACCTGTTATATGAAATTTAAAAAGAATACATTTTCACCTGACCCTGTGTGAAAACTGACCACATATTTACTTTTAGTTGAGCAACATATGGTATATTATCAACCTGCGTATCCCAAACTTCTTGCCACTTTCCTTAGATATATCGCTCGATATATCTTGAAAAGTGGCAAGCGAATTAAATTAAAAGATGGAAAGCGAATACGATAAAAGTGTATGTCTCAGCCTTTGAAACTTATTGAAACGCGAAAACAGAATAATTTTTCTCTTAGGTCACAGCCGAATTTAAGCATATATTTTATTACCTGTTATATCAAATTTAAAAAGAATATATTTTCACATGACCCTGTGTGAAAACTGACCACATATTTACTTTTAGTTGAGCAACATATGGTATATTATCAACCTGCGTATCCCAAACTTCTTGCTACTTTCCTTAGATATATCGCTCGATATATCTTGAAAAGTGGCAAGCGAATTAAATTTAAAGCTGGAAAGCGAATACGATAAAAGTGTATGTCTCAGCCTTTGAAACTTATTGAAACGAGAAAACAGAATAATTTTTCTCTTAGGTCACAGCCGAATTTAAGCATATATTTTATTACCTGTTATCTGAAATTTAAAAAGAATACATTTTTACCTGACCCTGTGTGAAAACTGACCACATATTTACTTTTAGTTGAGCAACATATGGTATATTATCAACCTGCGTATCCCAAACTTCTTGCCACTTTCCTTAGATATATCGCTCGATATATCTTGAAAAGTGGCAAGCGAATGAAATTAAAAGATGGAAAGCGAATACGATAAAAGTGTATGTCTCAGCCTTTAAAACTTATTGAAACGCGAAAACAGAATAATTTTTCTCTTAGGTCACAGCCGAATTTAAGCATATATTTTATTACCTGTTATATCAAATTTAAAAAGAATATATTTTCACATGACCCTGTGTGAAAACTGACCACATATTTACTTTTAGTTGAGCAACATATGGTATATTATCAACCTGCGTATCCCAAACTTCTTGCCACTTTCCTTAGATATATCGCTCGATATATCTTGAAAAGTGGCAAGCGAATTAAATTAAAAGATGGAAAGTGAATACGATAAAAGTGTATGTCTCAGCCTTTGAAACTTATTGAAACGCGAAAACAGAATAATTTTTCTCTTAGGTCACAGCCGAATTTAAGCATATATTTTATTACCTGTTATATGAAATTTAAAAAGAATACATTTTCACCTGACCCTGTGTGAAAACTGACCACATATTTACTTTTAGTTGAGCAACATATGGTATATTATCAACCTGCGTATCCCAAACTTCTTGCCACTTTCCTTAGATATATCGCTCGATATATCTTGAAAAATGGCAAGCGAATTAAATTAAAAGATGGAAAGCGAATACGATAAAAGTGTATGTCTCAGCCTTTGAAACTTATTGAAACGAGAAAACAGAATAATTTTTCTCTTAGGTCACAGCCGAATTTAAGCATATATTTTATTATCTGTTATATGAAATTTAAAAAGAATACATTTTCCCCTGAACATTCTCACATTTTCCTATGTAAAAATGCGTAGCCAAAAAATTATTACTATACTATGTAATTCAAGCAAAGTGTTTTTATTAGAATCAAATACCTAATAAAGTCCAAAAAATACCAATTTTTGTGCAAACGATTGTAAATATTACTTTACTTCGGAATTCAAATATTTTCTACCTACAACTTCGAATTTATCATATAAAATAGCACTTTTCAAATCAATTTTTGCTTTAAGAATTTTTTTTTTTGTAGTAATAATTTTTTTATTATCATAATCTTTAATATTACTCTAATGTTTTACATATTTTGCGAGGGATATCATTTTGATTGCAGTTTGTAATTGCACTACTTTCTATAGTCATAAATTTCTATATATTTTAAGTGATTTAATTGTTTACGATGTTCTTTGTAAACAAAATCGTTTGACCTAATTTTTTGTTTAAAAAAATATTTCATTTGATACAAATTTTGGACAAGTTCTTCTAACAACTAACGGACTTCATCCGAAATTTGGCATAAGATTAAATCTTAGTGTAAATACCACATTATACAATAGTTCTTCCATCAAACTTTTATTTTACTGCATTTTTCAGTTATTATATGTACATTGTTCAGTCATTATGTGTTCGGATAAATAAAATAATATTTAAAAAGATTAAGACACACTTTCAACAAAATCTTTGAAAAACGATTGATAGAGACAAACTTTATGTAGTTCGACTGAAATTAGAGGTAAAAGTCATCTATGTTTAGTATATGATTCATTATATTCTCCAATTCTTAGTCATCTGATAATAGAATTAAACGTCAAAAAATAATGAAAAATATCTATAAAAGGGAAGGCTCAGAAATGCATCTCAATGAAGTGATGATAATTACAATTAATCCCAAAATAATTTGATTATTTCTTCAGGAAACCGTCAGTTTGTCTCAGTTACGTCAATCAATTATCGTTATCATCAAAAAATTCGAATTCGAGTTTTTGACGAATCGCTAGATTTCAGACATTCCTGAGTCCGAAATCTGTCTGTCTATCTGTCTGTGAACTCGATAACTCTAAACCGCTTCGAGCTAGAAGAATGAAATTTTATATACAGACTTACGATCAAATGTGAAGATTTCTATCAAATATCGAACGAAATCCATTCTAAGGAAGTTTGGTTGTCTGTCTGACTGATTGTTGAGTACGAGAGAACTCAATGGTAAAATTTTAATAAAGCTAGAGCGATAAAATATCATACACAGGTTAAGCATCTGTATCAAATTTAAAACCAAATCTTACAAAGGTAGGCCATCATAGGTTTGTATTTTTTGTATGTATGTAAATGTAATAATTTTAAAATGCAACAATTTATTTAAATGAGACTTGGTGTCCAATTTTAGTATCTAAAGTGCAGGTCTTTTTTAAATATATTGTGGTGAAAGCTTATAAGCCAGTTAACAGCTACGCTACCCGAGCAATTGCTTTTGTATCGTGGTCATGTTACTGGGCTGCGAACCATAAGGTCCCAGGTTCTATTCCCGCTCATCCCAATCCTCCACAATATAAACAAATCGGTGGAAGGATTGACCATCTGTTGGTCTGTACATCTTTATGCACTTAAAAGCAACAAGTCAAAAACGAAGATTAAAATTAATGAAATTTAATATGTTATCTTGCGACTACAATTTAATGTCAAGTTTTGCTTTCAATCATTTGGGTAAAATTGTGGTCAACAAGAAAAATATGATCACTCTAGGCATTCAGGATCTTGCTTGAAATCCACATTTTTATGTGGGGGATGAGGGGAAGAGAATGCACATTTATTAGAAAATATCTGGGACAGGCTTAGAGAGGCCAGACCCGCTACTTTTTTTTAAAATGGATCCAAAATTTCACAATTTCTTAATGAAAGGTGAAATTGTAAACAGTTTTGAAAACCGCAGTTTGACTACTAGTTTCCTGTGTAGTTAATTATTTCATTGAAACAATATAACATTAAAAAAATCATAGTGGTCAGATTTGATATATTCCACTAATGCCATTAGAATTATTTATTAAGATCAATAATTTAATCAATTGCACAAAAAAATTATGTTTAAACGTTAAATTCAAATTATTTATTATCTTCTCAGCATACCATTAATAAATGTTTGTATGCAAATTAACTTTAATATTTTTTTCTTAAGAACAAATTTCTAATCTCTCATTTTTAAGTAAACATGATTTTAGGACGAAATCATTAGATATTCATTGAAAGTAGAATAATTTAAAACTACAAAACCGATGAAGGTAAACTGTCTGGAGTATAAAGAATATTCCAACGAAATTCTTGCTGCAAAATTCTGAATATTATATAAAGAAATTAATTAATTATTCATAAGCGCTCTCAAGCGATTAATTGAAATTGCATTTTAGTTTACAATATTTATGCATTATTATATTCAAGCTGTGTCGAAATTTATTCCAACTTAATATAAGATATAGTAACTATGTTTCTCTGAAAATCGCCTGATATATTGGTTTGGATTTCAGAAATGATTTCAAAATATTTCAATATATTATTTTGCATAGATTATTTAAAGCAATTATAACGAGAATCATTGAATGAAGTGGCATTTGAATATAGAACAAATTCGATATTGGCAATCATATATCATAGTACATTATGTTCATGTCAATTGATTATATAAATTCATATCCATAAATGAAAGATTATTCAGAATTGCACGGAAAGCGAGCTCTAAAAGTAAAAGTTTCGTCGGTAGAATTATCACCCACATCTTCAAGAAAATATTCAAATTATAGGAGGTCATAATAAGTCATACGAAAGTGTAAGATAGGGGCATATAAGGAATGGTGTCGAAGAAGTAAAATCGTATGCAGTAAAGAGGGATTTATAGTGATTTTTAAGGAACAGCAAGTCAATAATCCTCTACCTTAGCAACAAAATTAAAATATTCTGAAATATGAAAATTTTTGGCAATATCTCTATTAGGACTCGAGATTCAGAGATTCTTCTAGAAAATACCATACCCTGACAGAAAGCCTATATAAAAATTAGAAGCTAATGCCTATCAGTCCATGAATTATCTCTAGGAATTTTTAATTGTTAAATTTAATAAAATTTGTTAATTGAAATTATTCGAAAATGAAATGGGTGTAAAAAACGCTAAAAACAATAATTTGCACTCAACTTTTAAAAGTGACCATCCACTTGTCTTGATGAGCATGTGTGCCAAAATTCTTTAAGAATGGTAAAAAAAAAAAAAAAACTGTAGATTTTTATCAAAAATATACAAACAAGCATTCATAGTTTAATATACAAATAAAGATTAGATAGCTCATGTTTCAAAATATTTCATCCGTTTTGAAGAAAGAGAACAATATGCATAATCAATTGTGCAAAAAAATATTTTTAGCCTTACTGAATATACGTAAACAATATTTATAAGAGTGTTCTTTTAAATTATTTATTTTCAGTTCGACAAATTTCATTTATGTTTCTCATAATGTCGGAAAACATTTTCCACTTTACAATGCCCAAGCGGAAACAATTATTTTAACAAATACCAATAAAGAGCTCCACTATAAATATTTCTAATATTAGCATGTTAACAGAGGTCAAACTTCTTCATTCGAGACTCAATGAAATTGAATAATTTGAACCTGTATATCTGTATTTATTTGAGGCCTTAAGAAAAACAATTTTCTTACAAGATAATTTTATCACACATTTTTTTCATTTCACACTTACTTGTATTTAAATTTATTTTCTTCTTTTGAATTAATATTGTCTAGAATTACTGAAATATCCTCCACAGCAAAAAATTATTTGCCTTCGAATTTTTATTTTTCTCTAGAGAATTCTAACAAAACATTCTATTTTTCATTTTTATTTATTTACTTCTGATGTAAATGCAAAATCAAAAGGCTAACTTAATTATGAAATTTTTTATGTCACAATTAATTTACATGAAGAAAATTCAATTTATTCATCAGAGATGTTTAAATAATTTTATTACGCAGCCCAAAGACAAATCAAAGTAAGTATTTGATTATGTATGATAATTCGAAATGGAAATTTATTCATCAAAAAATAACTTGATTGAAACACAAAAGATAACCTCTGGGAAATATATTTCTTGCAGGAAATGGTTCTAAATTTATTATTTGATGAATTAATTATGATTAGAATAACAAGAAAATGAATTATGATTATGAAAATAGATTGAAATACTCCACCTTAACATAACAGATATTGAAGCGACGTTGCTGTTACTGTTACTGATTATTCTGTAACTGAACCGCTTTCTTTTTATAGAGGGCTACTAAGAAAATAATCTTTAACGAAATAGAAGAAACTAAATATTTTTCTTTTTCGTTTTTTTAGCTGGAAAAATCAATCTTGTTTAAAATTCAATCAAAATAAAATCTCGGAATATATTTATTTAAAATAAACTCATCTTCATTAAATTAGTTATCCATCTTTCATCCATGCAGAGAACAAAATAAAGGCAGAATTCATATAAAAATTCTAATTATTTTCTTGGAATATAAAAACAGCATTTAAAGACAACAAAGAGCCATTTGGAATAAACTTACAGATATATATTTTTATTATTTTTTTACATATTGAAGAAGGTATTCGAGGATTTGATCTAATCTAAACATATAGAATTCCAGGTATCAATATGTAAAAGCCTAAAATACTTTTTTTCGGAAAAAAAACTATGAATCTTTCCTTAAGTTGTATAAAGAGTTTAGCAAGTTTAGTATACATAAGATGCTTTATTGTACACAAAATACGAATACACATGAATAATAAATACGATAAATATAGCCAAAATATATACACAAGAACTTGCAAAAAACAGTGATATATTAGCAATTGATCAACAACAAACATATTAGCAACAACATATTAACAATATTAAACAACAAAAATACACAACGTTGAGGGAAACACGCCCAAAACTTCGCTCAACTATTCGTTTAAGCTGAACTCAACGGCCGGCTTTTTATTTTTTTCAATTCGTCCACTGATTACTAACTCTCATCTATGTGCCTCCGTTTTTTATTCCTCCAGTCACAGGACATCGAATGTCCTAGAACAAACCTTAGAACTCTAGCCCTAAAAGAGCTATCGTCAAGATTCTTGAATATTTTGCGTATTTTATTTTGTAATCAAAATGTCGCCAAGTTTATGATCAAGACAGAGCATCATTCACTCAGTATTTATTCGCAGTTATAACTATATCCGTAAAATATTTTTCGTCTTCTTAACTAAGCAAGGAAGCAATACTGCAACTCCATAATGATACATATAAGAAATATAATAAATGGATTATATAGGATATAACCATAAAAGAAATAAGAAATACAATAATTTATAAAAAATATAGCAATAGTAAGAAGAATGAACAAATAAATAAGAAAATATTAAAATAAGAAGACGAAAATAAAAGCTATTTACAAATATAACGATCCAACAAAAGTAGGACAATCAATGATTTGAATGATCAAGAAGCTTCGTGATATTCACGAGCCATGATGCATGCATTAATTTTCCTAATTTATCTAGAAACAAGTTTCAAATTGCTTAGGTTCTTTGTAAAACATTTATCTTTAATACTTCTGTAATATGGATAATCAAAAATATAGTGCCCTGCTACACCAACATATTAGATTGTTCTGAAAGTAATTTCTTTTCTTCCAACAAAGGATTTACTTGTAATTTTTCTCAGATTAAAGCCGCATAATCATTATATATTTTGACAGCAGATACAGCAAGACTTATTCGTTAAAACGTTCAATTAATTCTACGCAGTAGCTTTTTGTTTCGTGGTCTTTCAAATACGAAAAATGAAAAGCAGCATTTTCGGTATATTTTACTTTTTTACTATCGGAAAGGTACAAATACTGTCCAAGTAAGAAAGATAATTATGCGATGTGTATGTATTGACAGAAATTGACAAAATTGATTTGCAAAATTTCGACCTGGCAATTTTCATGTTGAAATATACCGCTTTCTGGAAGGCCAGTCAGTTCACCAGTTGGAACTGGTGAAGACAAAATAAAGGCATTAATTGATGCAAACCGGAAAAAAACAACTCGTGAGATCGCCGAGAGATTAAATTTATCGAACTCGATCATGATCATTTGAAACGCCTAGGTTTAATCTCAAACTTCGACATATGGGTTAATCATGCCAAATTTGGGCCATCGCTTTGACATCTAAGATTTGCTTCATAAACTTCGAGAAAATGGATCATTTTTAAGCGTGTCATCACTGGGGACGAGAAATTGATTTCAACAATAATGTTAAACTCAAGAGATCATAAAGTAAATGAAAAGATAAGCCGGTTCAAAGCACAGCGAAAACCGATATTCATCATAAAAATGTGATGATATTTGTTTGGCGAGACTTCAAAGGAATAGTTTTTCCTTAGCCTCTACCGGACAGCACAACATGCAGTTCTGAAAAGTTCAGTTATCACCCCTGCAAATTCAATGATTTTGTTCAGCAGAAAAGATATTACGTTCCATCAATGTACTGCGAGACCTCATACAAGTTTGGTAACTTGTCAAAAGCTTTTATAGCTTATATGGGATATATCTCTCCACCCACCATATTTTCCAGAGCTGGCACTTTCTGAACATTATTTGTTCCGGTCTCTACAAAAGTTTTTAGTCGATAAAACCTTTACATCATGTGAGGAGGTCAAAATTCACCTGGATGAGTTATTTTGCCAGCAAAGAACAAAAGTTTAATGAGCGTGGAAACACGCTATTACCAAAATATGATGTCAAAAGGTACTGGACCATAATGTACAGTATATATTGTAATTCGATAAAATATTTATTCACTGTAAGAAAATCAAGTTTCAATTTCATAAAAAAAAAGGCGAAATTACTTTCCGAGCTACTTAATAATGCGAGTTCGCAAATTGTACAGACTAAGTCTATGGCAAAGGATACCGAAGTGATCTGATTGGTTTAAGCCTTGGCATCTTTTTGGCAATGTTTTGCACTCATAATAGTGTAGTTATCGCTTATTTGGCTCAAACTTTGTACCTTTCGTTAGTTTTATGGAAGATACGAGTGAATATCAACACGTTCTAATTTTTATTAATATAATTGTTTTCTCTAAATATTACTAATAATACTACTAATACTAATTAATGATAATAATAACAAATATTACTAATAATACTAGTAATATAAATAACTAATGTTGTTTATGCACAGAAGTATAATAACTATATGAAAGTAATTCCTCAACATATGATGCAGCAATTAAATAATTCTTATTTTTTTATGATTTTCGTGCCTTTATTAGATAATTTATGCAGCCATTGAAACTTGTTGCTAAACGTTTGTTGCTTTCCCATCAACTACATATGGGGAGATGATTACTTTATGCCCAAAACGTATAAATGTGTAAGCTTTAACGGATTATGTTATTTCGTAGCTAATTTTCTTAGTTATATCAAAATAATATTAAGAAGAAACACACACATAAATATTTTTAATAAATTGTAATTTTTATATTTCCTGAATTTAGGTTTCAGGATTTGATCTTTTCTGCTATATATATGTCCCAGATTAATATTACATGTAAACAGTAAAAAATAGGGGGGGGGGATAAATTCACATATTTCATTTATTTCTATAAAAATATATTTCGGTTTGGCATCTTTTTGGCAAAACATTGCCAAAACGATGCCAAGGCTTAAACCAATCAGAGCACGTCGGTATCCTTTGCCATAGACTTTGTCTGTACAATTTGCGAACTCACCTTAATAATATAGAAATTTGTCATAAACCTGCTTATATCAATCCGTCTGATTTAGTGGTTGATAGGAAATCCATGATAAAGAAACCCGACAACTCCAGAGTGAATATGCAGATAATTTACTAATAATGGGGCAAAAGTCCACCGGATAAATAAGTCAAACATATGCAGCACAGTCTTTCAGATTCACCCTTTTTCACAGTTTCCAGCAGTTTTAAGAATAGTTGATTCGTTAATGGATTTATTGGCGTAAGATCCATATTTGGCCATGCTGCGCCAAGCAACAGGTAAGATGGCAGAGTATGCATTAAAAAAACTTGTTATTATGTTATTAAAAACGAAGCTCTAGACATAAAAATGGATAACATTTGATTATGCAAATAATAAATGAGTAAGAAAGTAAAATGTAACTTCTTCAAATGAAACATAGATGCAAAAAAGTGAATCAATTAAACACAAACAGGACTTAAAAATGGCTAAATATAACTATAAAAACCAATTGCTTTTAAAAAGTTACAAATATTTTGTTGGCATTTTTCACCCACCGGATATTCCAAACTTAATGACGATGATTTAAAAAATGTAACCGTTTGGAGTTAAAACAAGGACATTCGATTAAAATATGCTTGATTGTAAAATCAACGTTACACATGTGATACATCGGTGTCTTTTAGACGAAAATGAGATGTCTGCGAGGAAAGTGAGTATGTCATATATGAACAAATTCGAGTTAATTTGGCATCAACCTCTCGTTTAGGGAGAATAGTTTACAAAACCAATAGCAGACTTTACAGTTTGTTGAAAGTATGCAGATCCTATGACTTTTGCCAAGTACAATAAATATGATTAATCAAAGACCTATTAATATTATTGTACGGAAAGCCCTAGCAGTTTTAAGAAAGTACAAACGAAAAAAAGAGATGGTAACAGGAAGAGAGAGAAAATGAGAATGGAAAATAGAGAATAGCAAAAGAATACGATTTCATGCAGGTAATCATAGCCACATACATCATATGGAAGGACAAAATATACATTAAAGGGTAGAACAGCAAATGACAGGGCAAGCATATTTTATTTCTTTATCATAATTAAATAAATGCAAATGTTCAAAATTGCAATGCAATGAAATTATCTCATGTTTGAAAAAAAAGACGGTTTTATTCTACAGCTCCCGGCTCTTGGCGTCGAATTTTTCAAGTAATCTCGCAACTATCTTAAAATTTTTCACTACTGCAATGTTTGTAAAATACTTATAAGTTAATTCATAAGGTGTATAGCAATTTATTTTCTTTCTTATAGAATGAAATGAATTTGTAGAATAATGTCAAGATGAAGTCGAACAATTCGACTGTTGTACGATAACAGAAATTGACTTTCTGAAATATCATGCATGTATAGTATTTGCGACACTACATTCACCTTGAAATCTCCAATCCTTGATCTGGATTTTTTTTCCTCCCGATATTTATTTATTTTTAAACCCTCTGGTTTTACTTGGCAGTTCTCAGACTAGGCCAAGATCGCCAAGCTCTTCTAGGAGTAAGATGTTAAGAATCCATTAACATGGTTGCATTCCCTGTTTACTTGGCGATTTTCAGATTACACCAAAATTGGCAACGTCGAATTGTCAATCTCTAGTCAACATTTTTTTCCGCTATATATCAAAGAAGTAAAAAAATAATACCCTAAACTCGACCAAATTCAAATGAACGAATCTCAATCATTTTACACGATTATAAAAATTTAATTAATTTTGCGATTCAAAAATCGATAAAATGAATAAAAATTGAAATAAATTGATAAATTGAAGAACTGAAGAAATTATTAGAGGAGGAAATATGTTTATATAACAGATAATGTAGTTTTAATTACACTTAAATTCTTTATGACAGAAACCTAAGTTTTAATGAAATAACTATTAAAATCCCATGAACGAAGAAAAGAAATCAACAAATGAAAACACAACCAATATTATCAGTTAAATATTTTGAGTTATAGCTTACATCATCTTTCGTTATTTGCTCGTTTCATTAGCAAGAAAATTAAAACTTCCGCACTTTATCCAAGGATTTATGAGTATCTAAACTATCGACTCTGCATTGGAATGTCTTTGACACTAATAGCCGTGGATCGGTTATTCGAATGACTATCATTCATTCGGGTGAAAACGAAAACTTGAGTTTCCTGAGAAATAGAAAATCAATTTCTCAATAACCTTTAAGGTATCAGAAATGAGAAAACATTTAAGTTCATTCGATACCAATATCGTTTAGGGAATACTTTAAATGTCGGAAAGAGTTTTATTTGAACATTATATGTATTAGATGGAATTTGTAAGATTGCTTTCGTATTTAATTATTAATCGAATGGCATGTGGTTTCTGAGAAAAGTTTCTGCAAATAGCTTCATTGGAGGATATATTGGAATAATTATTCAATGATTCAGTGAGAATTTATGACGCATAAATTACACTGGTCTATAAAATCATAGTCACAAACACAAAATATATCAAACAGCAGAAATATTTAGCAACGAAATTTGGCATAGGAAAATAATACTATAGAAAACAGCATATATAGCAACATAACAGAAATGAAAAGAGAAAAATTATAGTTAAGATACAAGTTATATCAAAAACTACCAAACCATGGTGCATTCATTATATTGTCACGTAGATACTATGATATAGAACTCAATGACACACACAAGGGGTAGAGCTAAACCAATTTATTAACTGAACTCAGAACTGAGAATGCAGTAACTGACAAATCTTCTGCTTTTATACAAGCAGAGAAAGTTCCAGAATACTCTTCTGGAGACAGTAAGAAAAGTCCAGAACACTTGTCTGGTAAACTAAAGAAATGTCCAGTATCTTCTGGAACATGAAATAAAGGAAAACATAAAATCAAAGAATTAAGTATTTACAT
The DNA here is from genome assembly GCF_947563725.1 of Argiope bruennichi. Lineage (NCBI taxonomy): Eukaryota > Metazoa > Arthropoda > Arachnida > Araneae > Araneidae > Argiope > Argiope bruennichi. The sequence goes on along the minus strand of NC_079157.1, from coordinate 53,030,182 downwards.
ATACTATTAATCACATTGTCTCTAGCGGGATTCGAACCCAGGTCTCTTGATCATGAGACCAGTGCCATGACCATTCGGCCATGGAGATTCGACCATTTCTTCAATGCGGCAATATTTCAAGAAAGATTCTTCCAATATGAGGTCTGGGCACTGATAGACAAGTTTCAAAATGAGCCGTCACGCTGTTAATGAGGATTTCAAGAAATGCTTGCTACAATAAATCCTATTCTTCTAAATTGTAGCTTTTAACACCTGAAGTTCCAGACAGGGGAATGACGTCATGCATTGGTTATTTCTAGAATATTCGAAATATGCTCTATCGGATTCATATCCGGAAAATTTATTTGCCACTTCATATAATGAATATTCTCTTCTTCAAGAAAATTTATTATAATGTGAATGCAGAGTGGTATCGCAATATCTCCATAAAAAGATAATCCAAGCGTGCAACACCTTGGAAAAATCTCATGCAGTCTACAAGAATCTCATCCCTTGATGTTTTAGTTTATTTAGATTTTCTAGCACAATGACGTTTCTGGCCATATTGTGACATCCATATGGTAAAACAGAGCATTATTTTATACAATTATTTTAAATAATTAACAAAGTATGATTACAAAAATAAAACATTCAAAATAGGAAGGTAAATGATGGAGAAAATTTATGCATTTAAAATGAACGATTCCAAAAATTTAAATAGTTAAAATAATTGAATATATGGTTAAAAGTATATAGCATTCAAAAAGGTTTGGTGGGGATTATCTTACAGTATTTCAAGAAGGATTCCATGCGATAAATAAAAAAAATAATTACAATGGAGGTTAAAAGTAGGGTATTTGATTAAAATATGATGAATTGTTAATTCAGTAAAAGATTTAGTAAAATATAATTTATTTTGAATCTGCAGATCCTATCTCTCTTGCTTCAGGGAGAAATGTGATTTGCAATGGTTTCCTTTCATCGCAGTAAGATATCATACAAGCAATACCCCGACCAAGCCAGAGGTCATGCAGGAAACTTCATGGAGCCGCCAAAGAGCAACTCCACCTAGCCCGAAGGAATAAACGACACTTGATGATTCGGACACTTGCGAATAAAAAAAGATCTTCTACAGAGAATGCTTATTAGTCCAGAAAACAAAAACATTACATTTTTTATCGCAGTAAAATACACTGTAGCTGTAAGAAAGGACGGACAGTTTTTGCAGCATGATTTGTTTGCTTATTACCGATTATTCCTAAATGACTGGGAATTCAATGAAATAAAATGTCAAAAATTCTCTTTTAAAAAAATTTCAGAATTCCTAAAATATTTTTAGAAACTGAATTTTTATGAGAATTAAAATGAGAAAGTATTTCCAAAGAACTCAATCTACCATTGTATAAGGAAAACTGTCTCTGTTTTTGAGAGCGAGATAGTCTGAAGAGCATGAGAGATCGTCTCTAGCTTGGCTTAAAAAATTGAAAAGGATTATGCTGAGGGAAACTTCTTTTGTCGGAATTAAAGACAATTCCACAACCAACATGTCCAGCTGCCTTTTGACAATCAGTAAAGAAGGGCACAAAAGAAAAGCACCTAATAGCAATGGGAACAAAAAATTTATTGAAAAATCGCTGGAGCAAATACGACAACCAACAGCTTTTGCCTCATTTAATTTAACAAGATTTTCCACCATGGTGCATCTTTGGAAAACACACCATAATTTCTTCTGTTGTTTGTTACTGTCTTTATAGACTTCATTCCACCGAGATCTTCAATATTTACTTAGCCATTAAGAACTTTTAAGGAATAGATTTATTAGTGATATTTATTAAGGCATCAATGATGTCATGTGCAGCTTCAGAAACGCAGTACTGACAGTAGCTTGAATAATATCTGCCATTTATATGAATACGATTCAATCTGCCCTCTGAAATGGAAAACGCTGTGGTTGGCAAATTTCACAGCCTCTATCAGTATGGAAACAATAATATGGCCAGATTTGGACAATGGATGTAAGTTGACCCACAAAAAAATGAAGAATGATTTTTTTTCAGTAAAATTATCGGAAGAAGAAAAAAATTCTGTTAAATTTACAAATAAATCTGTAAAAAATAATTATTCAAGGAGCTGTATGAATTGTGAAATTGTAAATACTTAACTTCAGTATCAAATAACTAGTTCACAAAAACTATTCTGCTTTTCATTTTCATTTTATTTTTAACAATAGTATGAATTACTATTGAAATAATAAATAAAGTTCAGAAAGCATTAATGATAAGTTTCTTCCACAAGTTCTACATTCATGTAAGGTATTAAATATTTTATTTCTTTAATAATCAAAGCTCTTGTTTCACAGCTATCTTGTAGAATTTCGAAATCAAATAACTAATTTCTCTTACAAATTTCGGAAAGCAAAATTTGCAACTTTTTTTTTTTTTTTTCATTTCAACACCTTAATGTTTTTTAAGCTTTTTTTATAAAGACTGAAAATTACAAACTATAGGAAAAATATATTTTTAAATTAAAAATTCTTTTAATAACCACATTTATCTCGCTTTTCTAAAATTAAAATGAATCTCGATTTCTTTTAAGTACACTCAGAACGTAACAAAACAAACACTTTCACCCAGTTGCAGAGGTCCCCTTTTAATGCCATGATTTTAACCCTTATATTGAGAAGAAATTCAAAAGTGTTGATCATCTTTTAATTAAAATTCATAATGACGTAAAAAGTCAAAGCCAAGCGATGGTGAGACAGAGATTAGAATGAGCACCTTAAGAAGATTTTACTCCAGTAAATAAAAAGAACAAAGGACCTTGCCTGAAGGAAGGAATGGAAGATTAAATTTGAATGCCCTTGTTTAAACAAAAGAACCATTTAATTATGCATCCATTTTTTTTGTTGTTATTTCATTTCACTCTAGAGCAATTTTTATTTTATTTTAATATCCCTTGATTTTAGAAAGTTTAATAATGGTACTTTTATGACTGGCAATTGAAAGCTTTTTTTTAAATTCTATATTAGTCGATTCTGACGAACTTCTAGTTCGTTCAATATATTTGTCATACTTCATTTCAGTATAATCGTTTAGATATAACTTCACGTCCATGTTTCATCAAATTGTTAAAAATTAAGGTCATGCTATTTTAACCCTTTCGCCGTCCTCTCCTGTCAATAAAAGTTTGTTTTTCCTCTATTTTTCGATGTATTTGAACAAAAAAAATTAAAACTAAAACAGTAAACATTTACAAAGCGTTTTCAACGTTTAAAAGTTTTAAAAAGTAAAAGAACGCTTGAAGCGCGTTACAGCAGCCCTGCAGAAGTTCCAATTGAACACGCTAGACGCGTTACGGACGACGAAGATGTTAATTATCTTGCATATGTTATGTTCATTGTGGATATGAGCCTTTCTAAAAAGATAAAGTCCCGTGACAAAATGGCGCTATTAAAATCATAAATATGTGGCTCATATATTTTCTAAATGTCTCTATACTATAAGTCAGTCAGCCATTTGACTCTCCGACCCGCCACGAAGGTACACGAATTTAAACCATAAAAACTGAAAGACCGGACTGCCGCAACAGCAACATTCGCGGGAACTGTGGTTGAGTGAGTCCTAAGGGCCATCACCGGCCACGGTACAACCCTCCCCGAAGGAAGTACGTCCCGTCATCGATGGGAGGAGTCAGATCCCCCATCTATTAGTGTACCCTCCAGGGTGGCGAGATCCAACCACCATGCCGGAAGCATCTCATCCTCATTTCGAAGTGCCCCCCGGGGGTCGTCTCTATACTATAACTTCAATTTTTTTTATTCATCTTGCCAATTCTTCACTTATTAATCACAATCCTTCTTCTATAACTTACAACAATAGAATGAAATCTTGCAATCAAGTATTTAACGAAATAATAATAACTGTCAGAGTAACATTGTAATTAAACTATTTTTGGGAAATCAGGAAAAAAATATTCATTATATACTTGACAAAATTCAGGAAAAATTCCCATGACTATTAAATTACCATCATTAAAAAGACATTTATTTTAAAATTACTAAATGTTGTGAAAATCATTTTTAATTAATTAAAATTCTATTTAAGACTTCAAAATATTGCTCAGAGGTACATATTTTCTCCCTCCAAAGTATATTATATATATGGCAAATTTGGTAGCAGTAGGTTAAACGGTCTGAAGAAGATCTATAGAAGAAGGTTTAACGGTCTAAAGAATTGCATAGTGTCATTACACACACATATACAATACAATTATTATTAGTCGAGAAAACGGAATTTATTAATTTCCTAATATTTGTGACTTGGCCCTTATTTATCCCTATTTATCATATATTTATAATGTTTTGTTAAATTTCCTCTACTGCTAGTAAATTTTGGAAATTTTAAATTTTAACATTTCAATACATATTGTATTTTATACAAAATAAAATATTCTTATAGTATCAAACTATATTTATACTAGCGAAATAGGGTTTTCTTCCTTGTTTCCAGTATAATATTTAAGTTTCGTTAAAGTAGGCAATAGTATCAAAATACCGCAATGACTGCTACAAATGTAAAGAATAATGTAACAATAACTGCCCTCAAAGTTACAAACCGTGTCATTTTTTAAAGTTATTTATGAAACTTTTTTTTTCATTATTCTTATTACGTTCACTTACTATGTTTTCTTATTTAATATTTTATTTCATTTTCTTATTTATATTTTATTTATTAAGTATAAAAAGGGGGCTTAAGTATAAAAAGGGGGCTCTGACGAACTTAAAGTGTCTGTCATGCATATAAAAACAAGCCATGTTTTTGGTTTTTTTATTATTATTTTATGCCGGTCAAAATTAAAGAATGTTTTCCCTGCATGCTGTAACTTTTTTTTAGCTTCAGAGCATAGGGGCGTAAACACGAAAACCTATCAGAACACTATAAGGAATCAAAGAAATGGAAAAAACATGCTGATTATGTAATACGGAAATTTAAAATTGCTTTATAAAAAGATAAAATAATTAAAAATAATTAAAAAAAGATAAAGGACGAATTGCAACATTCTACGTTTGTATAGCTTTAGAATCAAGGACTATCTTTTGAGAATTTATTTAAAGTACTCAAAATGTTTCTTTATTGGTATTGCATTGCCTATCTTCGACTTGAAATGATGTTATTTATACAAATGTGTTGAAATTTGTGTTTCATTAAACCTTTAGCATGCAATTTAATTAATACACCCATTTCCTTTACTGGTTCCCTAACTGCATCGATAAGGTGTGCCACCCATGTTTTCGTCTTTCAAGGGTTCACTTCCTTAAGAAGGGTACTGGTGTTCCAATAGCATAAAATATTAGTAGCAATAATGAAAACGATTTAAGTTTTGAAAAAACATTTATAGTTTTATAAAAATGCTGGAAATATTTTTTTAATTAATTAAAAATAGAAAACAACTATACCACTGAAAATGGAATCATTTTAAAGATAATTTTTCGAATTATAAGATGATTTAAAAATATTTACGGAAGTTGTTGCGGAAAAAATATCAAAATATCTCCTTATTTTTAAATAAAATTTCTGAAAAACCTCTCCAAAGCGCTCATTCTCACCCTTCAAAGTATATAGGATCAAAATTTCCGGAGTTTTAGATCAAATGGCAGCCCATAGAGCATCAATACACACACACACATCTTTATTATTAGAGGACTTACAGAAGAAAGCATTTTTTAAATCCATCTTTATATGACAACAAATTTATTTAAATAAAACTACATAACTGAGAATAAGATTGGAAAGTTAATTGTAACATATGATTTCTACAGGAAACCATCACTTCCGAGTTCATAGAGTTAACACAAAAATCTCGTTTAACGCTTTCTGAAGCCATGTGAAGTATGCTTCCCGCAAAACTTATCAATTATTGAATGTAATTATATAAGTTGGTGTAAATTCACAAATTTTTCAATAACACAGAATCTTGGATGTTTCACTTTCTTATCTCACACAAAATGATTCGTCTTGATATGTTATCTGGTTATTAATTAACCAAATTGCTTAATAAATCAAATTATATATAATAAGCTAAATAAATCACTTTCCTTAAATCGACCTCAAGCCTAAAAATATTTTATTATATCATAACTAGAAAAAAATGGCCTTTTAAAGAATTAAAGTTTTTACGCAACAATTAAAACAGAATAAAATTGGTTAAAAATACGTTAATATTTTAATAAACAAAACAAAAATATCTTAGCTAATAAAAAGTAAATATTTGAAGATTTTTCCATGGTCATCGATTTCCAAGTTGATGGTGAATCAGCCTTCATAAATACTACCTTTTCGCACACTGATTTGCGATTCAATATAAACTATTTGCCGTCGCTTATCATATAATGCATTATGTATGCAAAATTTATTCTTCTACTAGACTAGATAGCAGAGCGAATCGGCAAAATACTATGCATATTCATCTGTTACGATTTGGGGGAATCGAATTTTGAAAAGGAATGCACAAAAATGTATGCCTCATATCATCGTGATAAGTAATGAGAATTCACCTGTCACTGGTGTGCAAATTTTTCCTTTTCTATGAATGTGAAGGATTGAGGAGATTTTTTCTCATCATTGGTTTGGTATTGTTTTATTGCATAGGGATCAAATTTTTTTTTCCATCACTGATTCTGATGTAAAGTCTGATAACATCGTAAATATCAGTATTTGCCATCAGTATTTTCCATCGTAAATATCAGTATTTGCCATCAGTATTTTCCATCGTAAATATCAGTATTTGCCATCAGTATTTTCCATCGTAAATATCAGTATTTGCCATCAGTATTTTCCATCGTAAATATCAGTATTTTCCATCGTAAATATCAGTATTTGCCATCAGTATTTTCCATCGTAAATATCAGTATTTGCCATCAGTATTTTCCATCGTAAATATCAGTATTTGCCATCATTATTTTCCATCGTAAATATCAGTATTTGCCATCAGTATTTTCCATCGTAAATATCAGTATTTGCCATGCTATATATATATAGAAGAATATGGAATTTTTAACAAATATGTACGGATAAAAATAGTTATAAATCACTGATTTCTGCTCTTTGAGATTTTCATTTGAAGAACTCAAACTGCTGTCCAGAGAACAATTTTTCTTAATTGCTTTTCGGGGGCTTCTTTAAGTATATTCCTATCGCATTAATGTGAAATTCTAGCCACATCAAGAATACATTTTTATATAATTAATATTTATTAATTTTCTTATTATAGTGACGATTTTTCCTATAGCTTTTTCATTCTATTTCGCTTGCGTTACAATTTATTAATTTCCTATTTTCAAATTTTTTTAGTATAATGAAATGTTTTTAAGGTATATGTATACACTTGAAACTTCGAAAATCGTTCAAAATATGGAATATTTTTTTATTGCTTAATAATTTTCTCTGATCCTTTAGCTTTCAAACGATACCAAGATGTTATCAATATTCGAAATATTTCTCGAGTTATAATTATTTTTCTTGTAGTGCTTTCATTAAAAACTCTAGTGACGGTTTTTTTAAAACTCATTTTATGAAGAATGATATTTTTCCACTATGTTGCTTCATTCAAACAATCATAACTCAACAAGAAATGAACCAAATACAGTTATTTATATATCAAAATAATCTGTATGAAATATCGGATGTTTTGTGCCTCAATCAAAGTTATGTTTATAGAAATAAATTTTTAATAGCTATTTAAAAGTTAAAATTACAGAAAAAATCTCGCTTTCTCTATTCATCATCGTTGATGAAAAAATTGTTAAAAAAAGCTATATATTTTTATAACTTGATTGAGGCAGACAAGATGAAGACTAATATTAGGCATCATTTCCAACTAGAATTGTGTGTCTGTACAAATTAGAATTTAAGATATCATGTTTCAAAAAGTATGCTAATTAGCTCATTAAATATTATTTAATTAATTAATAATTAGTGTAATATGGTTTTTTTCTCACTGAAATGAGTTTAAACATATATTAATGACCTACTGCAGAAAAACTGGATTTTTAAAGTTAAAATTTCAAAAAAATCTTCTAGTGTGTACATACACCTTAAAATATTATTTTCCACTCCTATTCTAGCGAATCTCGCTGTTTTTTTATTAACATTTTATGACAATCATGTATTCAAAATTTTCTTAAATTTACTACCAGATGGAGACACTAGTATGACTCAAATTTAAATTCAGTTAAGAAATCAAACCATATACTGAAAACATTAAAACTGTATTGGCGACTGAAGAAATAACTAAAAAAATTTCGCAATTTGAAATATCAGAAGAGGAAAGGGTCGATTATAGATTATCGATTTAGATGAACAGTTTTTTTCCAAATAAATACGAAAAAAAGTTCATTGAAGGCATGCAAAAACATCCTTGCATTTGATTTTGATTTGTAAATATCGATGACTTTGTATTTTGTGATTTTAGGAAAAAACGTTTTGAAAGACAAAATGGCGATTATGTTACTCAGGATTTCACAATTAAACTTAATCATTTGTATATATTATCAAATACTGCTTTAAAATTGTATTATTACTTTCCAAATTCAATTTCATGATATAGAAAATAAATGATTAAAACAATTCAAAGTTAATAGATTGAGAAAATTTTAAATAAGAAAAAATTCATATTCATTCAATTGTATTGAGATCCTAGATCTAACACATGGCTCTTCATTTTTTAATTGAATGTCCTAATTTTAATCTTCATAGTTTACGTGGTTTTTTTTTTTTTTTTTTTTTTTACTTTCTCATCACTGAACACGTGAATGCTGTTGAGGGAAAATCCTCACAAAAACCTTTCTAAGTTTTTAAAATCAACTGCCTTTCTCCATTTTATCAGAAATTCAATATTAAACTTGTAACGCATCACCGCTTCCTTTTACAATTTTATCATAGACACTTGTGCATCTTTTGTTTTTCTTGAAGGCTTTTATTTTTTTAATAATTTTTCTAACTAATCATGTGTTTGGCGCAGTGCAATATTTTCTGGCTTTTGTGCCATTAAAACCAACAAATCAAACCAAACTTAATTCTACACAAAACACTGAACACGAGCTTTATTAGCATTTGTCTTTTTAAATTTTAATAGTTTACCAATTAATAAAATGACATTTTTAATAAAAATACAGAATGTTTCAAATTAATTAATTGAAAACCTTTCCAGAAATCCAGTATTAATCATTTTTCTTTCATTCTATATTCTAGTGTATATCGTCAGTAGTAGCCTTAAAATATTTAATAGATATTTTAACATTTTAATATTCTAGGTTATTCTTAAAATTGTCTTACAGATACAAGTCGAATATCTATTTCTTTATTAATCTCAAAAAGAAACGATGAATAGACACATAAGAAAGGAAAAGTATTAGAGCCAAATATTTTTATTTACAAACATTCAAAATACCATTACATCTTATTTACGAACATTCAAAATATCATTACATCTTATTTACAAACATTCAAAATATCATTACATCTTATTTACAAACATTCAAAATATCATTACATCTTATTTACAAACATTCAAAATATCATTACATCTTATTTACAAACATTCAAAATATCATTACATCTTATTTACAAACATTCAAAATATCATTACATCTTATTTACAAACATTCAAAATATCATTACATCTTATTTACAAACATACATAATATATGCATAATTGTTACATATATTCACTAGAATAATAACATGAAAAATTACATGTATTCAAATGAATTCTGCACAAATGTATTTAAAATAATGATAGGCTGCTGTTAAGTAAAAATATTGCAATAATTATAAAAACACAATTTCATTGCAAAGGATAAGCATAAAATAGTTTGAACTATGTAAAAGAAATCAGCAGGTTCAATTGACAATTGATAAGATACGGGTATTATTCTGGCGCAAGATCTTTTTATGGGATAACTGCTCCGAAGCTTAAGGTTCAGAACATAAATATAATTTTATTCCGAAAGTGAATTAAAAACCGCATAGATGGAGCAAAAACCCGAAAGCAAAGAAGCTAAAAAAGTGTAAGTGAATAAAATCAAATTTCATGTAAAACACCCTCTTAAAAATGCAAAGATGCTGATATGCACTTTTTGATCAATAAGGTAGGGCAGATCACAAATATCCGAGCTAAAATGCTTAAAACATAACGAAGTCAGACCTGAACAATCTATTAAAACACGTCGTATAGTTAAAATGTCCCCTCAACGACTGCTTGGAGAGTAAGTGATTATTTATCAACCGGTTTATCAAGATCTGTCTGATAAACACATAATAACTGATGAAAGTATGGAAACCCTCCGAGTGCAGTTTGCAGGTTAGTACAGAAAGAAATAATGGAGGATAAACTACTGTGCAAAAGTACAGCAATAAACATTTCCTGCGACTATACAAAAAATATGATCCTGACTTCCTGTACTATATCTTTTGACCTTAGTTGCATCCACTAGTGCACTTTGCATGGCATTTCAAGAAATTCGTTTGATTATATACAAGATCTTTTATGAATTAAGTGTTATGGCGAAAATCAGAACAGCTCAAGAAAAGGAAGGGTTTATTCTCATGTTTTTTCTATTTGGACTATTATGCACAAACCCAGTATCTGAAATAGAAGTGTCCTTATTCATATCAAAAACAAAGGACGCCAAATTCTCAATGTCAGTGGTTGACATTTCTTCAGAATCTGATAGATCAGCAGAGACAGTGTCCCGGTTGCTGCTTTCGCTTTTTTTTTTTATCATTTGTTTGGTGGAGGGAGGCTTAAGAAACTTTTTAATGAAGAGGTAGTCATGAAATTCAATGGATGTTTGGTTCCCAACAAGTGTTAAATGAAACGTTTTGTTTTGACCTTTTCTTCAAGGTCAGATTTGTCATCTTCGATGTTTTGGAAAATTTGTGAGCTATGTTTGTCGTCGAGGTAATGGAAATCGGAATTCATTTGTTAATTAGATAGCTCGGTAGTTTTGTTTATTTTGGAATTAGAGCTTTCTCCTAAATGCTTAGGAGGGTTTTTTAGATACTCTGGACCAAAGAAATTTAGTAAATGGAGAGAGGAAATTTGAAATTCTGTAGATTTCCAGTGTCTGCGAGGATTTTTTAAGAATTGAGGCACATGAAGTCTTTTCCTTTGTGTATGACTTGCAACAAATTGTCTTGTTTCTGGAAAGGATACACTGTTTGATTTTAACTGATAATATATCTTTTTCATTATCATTTCATTAATATATCTCATCTCTTTTTGGCAGCTTCTCGAATAAGCTGGATGAAGTCCAGAACAGTTAATACACTTAAATGTAGGAGATCCACATGAGTTTGTGTCATGATTAAATTCTGCACATTTGGCACATACTGGCATACAACGGCAACTCGCATGAGAAAGCCAAAATCATCGACACTCAAAAGGATTCGTCAGATATTTATAAACATCACTGTGTTTAAAACCAGATCAGGCACATTTTAATGTTTCTAGGATTGTAATAAAACCAAAACAAAATATTCGATAGGTATTATGCAGCAATTCTGCCTTATATTTATCGGGCTTGCAAAACACACTTTTTGATTTGTAAACTCTGCGATAATTTCAAATTCAGAAAGAGATATTAGTGTTGGATTTGGAATGTCACTGAGTAAAGAGTGAAGAAACTGATGAGGCAAAACTGTTACTGGTAAGTTGCCCAATTGCGTCAGTTTACCATTGTTTAGTAGGCTGTTCTCTTTCGATTAGTGCATAATCAGAACATTAACATTTTCTACTTCCCAACTATTGATACGATAGATTTATGAACCAAAAATGATTACACATTCTGAAATGTATTGTCAGTATCCATGATATAGAAGTGTGTACCATTAGAAACATATGTGAGTAAGAGGGTCAAACAAAAGAATTCGGGTCTTGACAACACCGCCCACTACGGAGTCCAATAAACAAAGGCAGCCATCGGATATAGGCACCTTCATACCTCAGATCTTAACTTGGTTACCACTTCAGACAAGTTGAACACCTTTAGTACCAACACCGGAAATTGACCATTTTTTCTTGATATCTAGCAGGTTAGCCGATTAAGTGAATAAACTACAAGACGAACTGATACACTGAGTACCAGCAGTGCACCATCATGCAAACTAGTCGAAACGGTGACCAACGCGTGAAATGGGTTCTTAAGGAGGACAAAACAAACAGAACGAAAATAGTGGAATGGAGAAGCCAAGAAAGGGACTTCACGTGGTGTTTACAGACAAAAGCAAAGATACGATACAAAATTTCACTTTTTTTTTTTCCTATTTAGTTGTGCAATTTTGAAAAACCATTTATAAACACAAGAGATCATACAAGCATAAAGAATAATCCATTTGTAAAACTTAATGTTTGAAACAATATCCATTGTCTCTTTTTCTTAGATGCCTATTCAGGGAAGAAATACAACAGAAAAGAATTTCAAAATTATTTAGGAATTTAGAATAATGATTTATTCCAAATGTTAAAGTTACAGAAACTTTCACTGCACTTTCCAATAAAGACTTGAAAAAATTTAAAGAATTGGGATAAGCTATTTTTTAATTTTTTTCTGTAATATTTTATAATGCAAATTTATCGTCTTAATCAGAGCTAAAATTAGATGTAAAATCACGCACTTTCTAACTAATAACATTATTATTGAAAAATCACAATCGTAGTAGAGTTTCACCCTTCGAATTGCCTGGAAAGATAAGTATGTATTCGTTGAAAACCTGTATGTGATTAGTAAAAGGTGCATTCGAAATGAAAACATCGGTAACAAACAAAACAGTCTTGAAATGGATGAAGCAAAACAATACAATCGACAAGAAGAGGACAAACAATTTTAAGTTCCTATTTCGTAAGATATTTCTCATAATACATCGAATACCTATTCATATAACTATCTAATAAATAATACAAAGGAGTAATCAATCTTTGGTTTCTATTTAAAACTTACTTTACCCTCAAATGATAATATCTCGCACTTTAACTTTAAATGAAAATGCATCAACTTACCACCAGAAGAGGATGAGCCTTGGGATGCCCGAAGAAACGATGGTCAGTGAAAATGCTGACATCTTTAAGTTACATTCTGTAGAAATAAAGTTTATAGGAAAAGAAAGTGATAAAGGAACGAAACAACTTAAAATATAATGAGCTTTATATTTATTGTAGTAGATACAAGAGAAATAATTATCACTCGGATATTTCTTTTCCTTTCCTTTAATTATTAAGAGAATGAAACTTGTTTTGAACGCTGAACTGAATTTTGAGAGAAACGAGAGAAGAGTAAATACAGAAGACTCTACAGGAAGTAAAATCTTCAACGAAATTTTATTCGAAATAATCTGGTCCGATAAATTCAAACTAAGCATATACGTTTCGCATTCAGAATTTATTGAAACTCCTATTTGTTTTATTAATGGGAGAATGATAATAGTTTAAATTTCAATGCTAAATCTAGTAAGAAAAAATGATATCACCAGTGAAAATGCTTAAGTTTATTTGTCTGAAATAAAATGGCAGCTAAAAATTAAGGAATCGGAAAATGTCAAATAAATCACGAAAAAATATATCGGGTATGTTTGTGCGGAAAACTATGTACTATGCTTTAAAAAGTATCCAATAGGCTTTGAAATTTTGCATAACTCTGAACCATTGAGCAAAAAGATTTTCTAGGTTTTATGTTTTCGAGTTTATGTTTCGAACACACTTCAACAAAATGAAGTGTGTTCGTTTTCATTGTTAATAGATTTCCACACAGGGATGCATTCGTCACGGTCATTGTCAACTTCTGCATATTGAGAATAAAAGCCGCCCAAAGTCGAAGTTTAGAAGTGCGCATAGCATCAGTTTGTGCATTCAGTTTCATGCATAGCATCAGTTTGTGCATTCGGTAATTTTTTGCTACAGATTATTTGAACATTTTGCTTCAGTTAAAAAAATATTGCAGACTAAATGAAATATGATGTAAATGGCAGACCAAAATATTTTTTAACTTGTTTTCCTTCGGAAATTCAACCTTAATAAAAACATCTTATTGTCGCTGCTTTTGAAGGGATTTCACTACATAGAAATGAACACTAAATGTTCAGCATAGAAGAAATCTCCGAGGAAGTTATTCTTTTAGATATCTATAGTTTACCTCTGCTCGTTTTATTTTTTATAATAATTTCATATAGGTAAATGCGGAATAAATAGATTTGAGACGTTGATTTGTTGACCTAAAAAGTTTTGTGAAAAATTATGCGAGATTGTGACTATTTAGGGTCTGTTGTCCCTTTCTAAGGTGAGGCTAGACGAGAGAAGTATTTGAAACCACTAGATATGCATTTCTACTCAGCTTCATACTCAAAGTTCAGCAAAGAAATATTTCTTTGTCTTCATTTCTAACAGACAAACCAGACGTCACGTGCTCGCTAAATAGATTTATCCGAAAAGCACCTGTGCCAAGATTTAGGGTTTTTTTTTAGTTGTCCAGAAAAAACTTGAAACATAGAGCACTGCTTAAATTTCACATGGACCTTCTCTAGCTCGGTAGCAGAAAATTGTAGAATTATGGGAAGGCAATAAATGAAAATCATTAAACTACCTGTTCATCGAAATGCGAAAAGCGGGAATGAAATGTAACATTGGGTAGAAAAATAGCTACTTTTGAAAACTCCAAGCCTGAAAGGTTAGCTTAGTAAAAATATTTTGAATATAAATTGGATAGTATTGCAAAACCTATGAAGAACATTTTCTAAATATAGGGAGGAAGAACCTTGAGTAGTCAGTTTAGAATATCTGTACTCGCAAGAAACAGGCTCCTTTTAAAAACAATGTTTCTGAAGCAAAGTTTTTTTTTAATGGAGTCTATAGATGTATATGATATCTTGATAAAATGTTATGTTCCCAAGGAGATAGATACTACTAGACTGATGTAACTATGCAGGGTTTTCAAGCAGAATGTTTAACCCTGTCACTTACTACAAAAATTCTTAACCTACCTCAAAATAGTGTATTTGTAATTAAATAACTAAAAACAGCATTTTTTTTTTCAATTCTACAGAAAAGTACGATATACTTCATTTTGCTGCCCAATTATGCCTCCTTGATAAACTACAAAACACACATTCCCCTCTTCAATAAAGAACATTATAATATATAAAAAAAATTCCGTTCCAAATTCCATTACATAATAGTCGAGACAATTTTCATTCTACTATAGATTACAAAAAAAGATCAGGTTTCGTTAATTACCAAATAAGGATCCAATTCCAGTCCGAAAATAAAATACTTTCTTCCATAAAACAATTACTTCAATAAAATAATCACCTTTCATTCCGCACCACAAGAAACATACATTTCTAAAAGCATCTCTCTAAAAATGCACAACTCTTGCATCCCACTATAATAAAAATGCATACTTTTCACACTATACTACATTCATACCTCACTATAAAAATTTACATCATAACACCACACTAGAAACAGGCACAGCAAAACTTCACACTGCACTACAAAAATGCACAACCTCACTCCGAACAACACTACAAACCAAAAACACACAATTCACACCATACCACACATCACTACAAAAATGCACCCTTCACTTCATATACACTTTACTACAAAAATGCACCCTTCACTTCATATACACTTCACTATAAAAAGGCACATCTTCCTTTCATACCGCACCACACTAGATTAGAAAAACGACGCACACATTCTCACCATACCACACCACACAACTCTAGAAAAATGCAAACCTGCACAATAGAAAAATGCACACTCAGAACTACATAAGCGCACACCTTCACTCCATACCACACCACACACAAAAAACAATACACACCTTCACTCCATACCACACCACACACAAAAAACAATACACACCTTCACTCCATACCACACCACACACAAAAAACAATACACACCTTCACTCCATACCAAACCACACAACACAAAAAAACAATACACACCTTCACTCCATACCAAACCACACAACACAAAAAAACAATACACACCTTCACTCCATACCAAACCACACAACACAAAAAAACAATACACACCTTCACTCCATACCAAACCACACAACACAAAAAAACAATACACACCTTCACTCCATACCAAACCACACAACACAAAAAAACAATACACACCTTCACTCCATACCAAACCACACAACACAAAAAAACAATACACACCTTCACTCCATACCAAACCACACAACACAAAAAAACAATACACACCTTCACTCCATACCAAACCACACAAAAAAACAATACACACCTTCACTCCATACCAAACCACACAAAAAAACAATACACACCTTCACTCCATACCAAACCACACAAAAAAACAATACACACCTTCACTGCATACCAAACTTCACAAAAAAACAATACACACCTTCACTGCATACCAAACTTCACAAAAAAACAATACACACCTTCACTGCATACCAAACTTCACAAAAAAACAATACACACCTTCACTGCATACCAAACTTCACAAAAAAACAATACACACCTTCACTGCATACCAAACTTCACAAAAAAACAATACACACCTTCACTGCATACCAAACTTCACAAAAAAACAATACACACCTTCACTGCATACCAAACTACACAAAAAAAAACAATACACACCTTCACTGCATACCAAACTACACAAAAAAAAAACAATACACACCTTCACTGCATACCAAACTACACAAAAAAAAAACAATACACACCTTCACTGCATACCAAACTACACAAAAAAAAAACAATACACACCTTCACTGCATACCAAACTACACAAAAAAAAAACAATACACACCTTCACTGCATACCAAACTACACAAAAAAAACAATACACACCTTCACTGCATACCAAACTACACAAAAAAAACAATACACACCTTCACTGCATACCAAACTACACAAAAAAAACAATACACACCTTCACTGCATACCAAACTACACAAAAAAACAATACACACCTTCACTGCATACCAAACTACACAAAAAAACAATACACACCTTCACTCCCTATCACACTACACTAAAAAAATACACACCTTCACTCCCTATCACACTACACTAAAAAAATACACACCTTCACTCCCTATCACACTACACTAAAAAAATACACACCTTCACTCCATATCACACTACACTAAAAAAATACACACCTTCACTCCATATCACACTACAAAAACACTTCTCTCCGTGCTAGACTTCAATCCAAAAACGCACACTTCACTCAATTTTCACATTATCAACACCCACTTTCCTGCAAAAAATGCACCCATCACTTCATGCTACACTTCCCTACAAACAAGCATCCTTCACTTCATACCACAATACACAATGTTAGAAAAACGCACACATATTCTCACCATACCAACCCCACAACTGTAGAAAAACATCAGAACACCATTCCCTCTATTGCCCAAATATCAAAACACCATTCCCTCTATTGCCCAAATATCAAAACACCATTCCCTCTATTGCCCAAATATCAAAACACCATTCCCTCTATTGCCCAAATATCAAAACACCATTCCCTCTATTGCCCAAATATCAAAACACCATTCCCTCTATTGCCCAAATATCAAAACACCATTCCCTCTATTGCCCAAATATCAAAACACCATTCCCTCTATTGCCCAAATATCAAAACACCATTCCCTCTATTGCCCAAATATCAAAACACCATTCCCTCTATTGCCCAAATATCAAAACACCATTCCCTCTATTGCCCAAATATCAAAACACCATTCACTCCACAGCACAAGAGCATTTTCAATTCCAAACCTCACTACTCTAAACAAATCTCAATCCAAGCCTCATTACCGTTAAACTTATTATCCATTTAGAATCATAAAATTATCTTTTCAGTGCCACAGAAAAATACGTCCTTCATTCCACACGCAAGTCCTTAATTTCCACCGAATGAAGACGCATCTTTTATTCCACACCTATAGAAAAATACCATACCAAAATAATTTTCTTTCTTACCCTATACACTGATACAAATTCCTTCACTCCACATACCATGACGGATATAAGCCCTTTCTTCATTCCGCACTACACTTTCAAATTAATATCGTTATATCTCTGCATAAAGAAGTACTTATTTAATTCTTAGCAATATGTAAATTGCTCATTAAGCCTACTGTTCATTTCGATTATTCTTCTTTAAACGCAAGACTCCAGGTCTTCCAATAAGAAACTCGTTATGAAGCATTCTTCGCACTACCAAACTAAGTAAGAAAACTTTAATTTTACTTTGTACGTCAAGATATCCTATACAGCTCTACATTTAATTTTTAAAAATTCTGCCTCAAAACCCAAGAACTACGTCTAATACGAAACGTCCCCGAATCTTGAAAGGAGCATGTTTCTTGCGAGTACTGATATTCTCGACTGATTAACTCAAGATTCCACCCATATGGATCTGGAGAATGTTCTTCATAGATTTTGCAATATTATCCATTTTAAATTCGAAGTACATTCACTAGCTTCTTTTTCAGCACTTGGCATTTTCAAAAGCAGTAAGTCTTTTTACTTCCCCTTTTCGTATAACAGACTTGAAACATATCTTTGTCTGAGAGCTGAAAATGTGATAAACAGGTAATTTAATGATTTTCATTTCTTTTCCAGCTTTCTGCCTTCTCTCAATTCCACAGTTTTCTGCTTTCAAATTAGAGACAGTCCTTCAGAAATTTAAACTGTGTTCTGTATTTCCAGCTCCTCAATAGAAACAAAAAATCTTTCTTCACACAGGCAACTTCCGAAAATATCTACTTAATGAGGACGTGACCATTTTGATGTTTCTATTAGAGATGAAAACAATTGCTCTTACATATTATCTTGCTGAATATTGAATATGAATTTGAGTGGAAATGCATATCTATATCTTTCAAATGCTTCTCTCATTGAAGTCCACTATAGGATGTGACATCAGACCCGAAAAAGTCACAATATTACACATATGCTCTCAAGAAAGCTCTTTCAGTCAACAAATCCACGGTCTCAAATTATTTATCCTACTTTTACTGATATGAAATTCTTATAAAAATAAAACGGAAAAATAAACTTAACCCACAGACAACTGAAAAAAATTAAAACCTTTCATGGAGATTTTTATTCTGCTGAAAATTCAGTGTTCACTTGTTTGTAGTAAAATTACCAAGAAATCAACGTTGAGGAAGTTTTTTTTCCTTAAATACGAATTTCCAAAGGAAGACGAATACAGAAATAAAACTTATCTGCCATTTACATCGCATTACATTTAGTCTGCAATATTTTTAACTAAGGGTAAAGCTTCCAAAATTTCTGCAACAAAAACTTACCGAATGTACAAATTGAGGATATGCGTTGAGAAATGAACAGGTTTGGTACTTCCAAACAGCGGTCAGCGATGCCTTTTATTCTCAGTCTGAAGAAGTTGACAATGACAGTGCCGAATGCATCCCTTGTGCAGAAATATATTAATAATAAAGATGAACACACTTCATTTTGCCGAAACTATCCAACAAGTAAATATGAAATCTAGAAAATGTTTTGCCAAATGGTTCAGAGTTATATAAAATCTCAATGCCGATTGGATAAGTTAATCTTAAAATAATATATAGCTCTCCATAAAAACATATCCCGATATACTTTTCCAAATTTTATTTTAAATTTCCGGATTCCTTAATCTTTATCTGCCATTTTATTACAGGCAGTTAACTGCAGCTTTCATCGATGATATCATTTCTCTTGATAGTTTAAATATACATGCTAAATTTAGTATCATTCTTCCGTCAATAAAAAAAATATTAGAAGTTTGAATAAATTTTGAATCCGAAACTTAAATGCTCAATTTGAATTTATTGGACAAGATTATTAAAAATGCAATTTCATTGAAGATCTCTTGTCTCCTGTAGAGTTTTTTGGGTCTGTTTTTTCTTCGTTTTTCGCATAAAATTTAGATAACTTTTCGAAACAAGTTTTACGCTCTTACTATTGAAGGAAAGGAAAAGAGATATTCAAATTAAAAGTATCATCTTTCATATCTACCAGAATAAATGCAAAGCTCACTATAATATTAATTATTCTGTTTTTTTATCACTTTAATTCTGAGCTTTCCTTTCTACAGAATGTCTTACCTGCAAATGTTACCATTTTCACTGACCATCATTCCTTCAAGCATTCCAGGGCTCATCCTCTTCAGGCGGTCGGTTGATGCATTTCCATTTAAAGCCTAAGAACCAAATATCACAGCCTGCAACTAAAGAAATGTGTAGAAACAAACTGAATTGACGTATTACTTCATTCTACTTTTAAATTAAAAATAGACTCCCAGTCTCAGTTTAAGTGTAATTTGTTTCAGTAAAAGTTCTACATTTTTGGATTAATTTGAAATTTTCATGAACTGAAAATATATTTTGTATTTTTCCTTGATTTTTCTCCTTTGGTTAGATTTGATTATTCTGTCCCATTTATTTTCAACTTTCCCAAATGTTCTCTATAATATCGTTTGATTTCTTTCCCATTTGATCATGTGTAGTCTTTTACGTTGAACTCTAGTTTTCCTTACCTTATAGAGCCTCTTCAAGTATAACAACCTATAACTTGTTGCAGTTTGTTTGTTGGAGGCGGGGAAAGAGCTAGTTTATTGGCGCAAGTGCCTTATTTAGCTATACTATGCCAAGCAAAATGTTCTGTTTCATTGCTTTTTGATCTGGGAAATAAGGAATTGACTACAGTTTGAAATAA
The DNA here is from genome assembly GCF_947563725.1 of Argiope bruennichi. NCBI lineage: Eukaryota > Metazoa > Arthropoda > Arachnida > Araneae > Araneidae > Argiope > Argiope bruennichi. Next base: position 53,009,426 of record NC_079157.1, on the reverse strand, counting down.
ATCTTGTGACTACTTCTTTAAAGTTTATCAGCTCTTTAAACTTTCATACTGACTACTTTGAAATGGCAACTGGTTGCGAAATCCTTGGTTATTCATACACTTAATATGTTAACGTTTGAAAAATATATAATTTAAATTTGCCATAACAATTGTTGTCGGTATGACAAAATTTTCAAAGTATATATTCCGTCACTAAATTCGTACAACATTATCTTGGCATATTCAATAGATTTGAACACATTAAAATTCCACTCATGGATCTGGATATAGATGTACATTAATATTTGGAGACTTAATGTTTAATGGAATTAATAAAATTTAATTGTAATTAATTAAATTGCAATGAAATTGACTGGTTAAAAAGAAAAATTCATCGATGACCATTGGAAGTTCAAGTACAGAACTTACGAGAAAATATATTTGCTCCAAGCTCAAAATTCGTATATCCGTGAGCAAAAAAAAGTCATCCATTTTAATCGGGCTTTTAAGATAATAAGTGAATTCAACTATTCCATTAATTGACTATAATCACCATATAATATCTTTAAAATCAGGAATGTTTAGATGCTTTTCAGGCAAAACCTTTACTATCAAATGCAAAAGTGAAATTTAAATCCATCTAGAATCAAATATGAATCATCCACCGTTGTATCAAATTTCAATATCTGTTAATTTAATGGTAATTAAATCTAATATTAAGTGAATACGAATTGAAAGCAATTATCTTCTACAACTTATCAAATCATTTGCTGATTTGTAAATTCATTTCCATCAATACCAGCATGAGAAAGTACCCGTGAAAGCAATATAAACTGAATCATTATCATTTTGCTCATGAAATAATTATCTCTCACATATCTCGATTGTATTTTTATTTATTACGTAGTATTTTGTATTGTATATTTGAAAATACAACAATTTTTGATATAAATGTATACTGGCATCTTTGGAACTGGATATAAAATCGTCACCCTAAACTGTTCAACCACTTCATTTCTTACGAATCATCGCGGCGAGGGAGTGTTCCTGGGCGGAATGGGCGAAGTACGTCGAGAAAGTATTCTCCCGGTATGGTCACCCCAGACGTGAAGGCCATTCCATTATGCTCAGCTAAATGCAATGCTGGCATGAGGCAAAGTCAGACTTCGGCCTTTGGGTCCTTGACCTCTTGAAGCTACATTTTAAGTCCTTTTATCATGACTCGTCGATTAGGAGACAATGAGCACACTGCGAGGCTGTGCTACATTGTTTGAAGGCGCTCGGGCTCCTGGACCTGGTTTGATGTTATTGTCGACCAGGTGGGATAAGCCACAACAACAGCACATCTTATGAGAGTAAATCGACTTGAGTTATTACTTGCGAAAAGAGAATGTATTTCTATCTTTATCACAAAAGTGACTTAAAAGCTTCAGAATAAAAGCAGGGTATAATATATGTTAGAAATTTTAGACTAATAATATATAATTTTATGGTGAACATAATTGATGAAGTTCCTATAAGAAATTTGAGCAGAAATACATAGAATATTTCCATAATTTATTAGACCGAATGATACTTCAATGGATAAAAAGTAACATAAGCTGTCTGCAATAATTGGATAAAGCTCCCAAAATACTCAACAAGAAAAGAAACTCCTTCCTCAAACTGATAATGTGAGAAAGTTATGTTTTTATGCGAGTCCAGATGCGACTTAAAAACAATTGGAAAAAGAGTAAACAGTTACTTCAAATAGTTTACCAGTCTTTTTTGTTAATATATTAATTTCATACCTCCTTTATCACTTATTAAAGTTGTATTTCAATACATTGCATATTACAAGCATAGAATAAAATCTGAAAACCATCAGCATTTGGATTTTTATTTAAAGTCAGTGTAATAATTGATAAAATGACATTGATAGTTAAAACAAAAAGATTTATGCTTAAATATAGCTCTCACTGAGGGGCACCTCAAAATTCAGCATGAGACGCTTCCAGTACAGTGTTTGGCTCCTACCACCCTGGTGGGTAGAGAAAAATTGAATTCAATGGGGTTGACTACCACCCATCGAAGACGGGACGTACTTCCCAAGGGAAGGGTTGTACCGTGTCCTGTGATGGTCCTTCGGACTCAACCCCAGTCCCCGCCAGAGATGCTGCCACGGTGGTCTGGTTATTCAGTTTTATCCGTGTGCCTTACGGCAGTTGGAATGGTCAATTTGCAAATAAATACAACCCTAAGAACCGCCTTCATTCCAACAAAAGATACCGGAAAAAATATTCTCAAGGCAAATTCTAAACATTTTGCATAAAAACGTTTTGTAAGGATACGGATAAATTTTCTCCAAATCCTAGAGCATAAAGACTCTTTGTGTCAACTCGAAATACGGTCAAGTGTTTTCACAGCAACAAAGAATAACGCCACCAAATCATTTCACTTCATAACAGCTGCTCTAATATCCTTTTAAAAGAAATTCTAACTTTTGTCTTCTGAAATCAGCTCTGGAGAGAGATTTATTTTTTTCCCTACAAAGTATTCACAATGCACGAATTCAATATCCTTTCAAAGGAATTATGCATGCAACTTAATCAGTGGAGATTTGGGGGTGGGGGGGATTGTTTTTACAAACATAAATGCCAATTTCCTATTGCCAAGAAATATTTTTCATATGTGGTTAAACATATTGAAAATATTGCAAAAATAATCTGGTGAAAGACAATGTAGATAGGGTGTTTATATTATTCCATTAGGTTACGGAAGTCTTTAAAAATGCTCTGTACCATTCAAAGATAGTGGGGCGAATGTTAAGATAAACGCTTTATCTCGAATTGTAACTTTTCTCTTTCATTACGGTCTTTGCATGCAAGAAAAACGTAGTGTATTTTTGCTTCTGTCTCAGAGAAGACAAAAACAAAAGTCTCGGCAAGAACATTTCAGAGATGTGTATTTATTAAGAATCTCAATAATGTTTTTAATTTAGAAAATTTGTTTATCTTGATAAATACCGCATGCCAAATGTATCATTTGTTGCTACAAAAGGATTTATAATTGAAAAAAAAATTTATCCAGTGCCCAATGTTCACTTCACAGCAGAATGCATCAATCAATACTTTTCGCTATTTTAAAGTTCATAAAATTTAATGTGATCAGAAGCAATGAGAAAACATCAAAAACTTATTTCCTTATGTATCGCTGTCTGCATTATATGTCGATGCAATACGATTCAGTCAAGGTTTCCTTCAATTGGGGAAACAAATATTAACTACATATGAAACAACAAATAATTGACTTTTCGGAAAATGGAAAATATGTAGATTAATGTTAATTTCCTTGATAGGAAATCTGTCCTAGTCCAAGGAAGGAAAAAAATTTCATTTCTATTAGAGCCCAAATAGGAGAATGAAACAGCCACATCACTGTGTCACAAATGAGTGTGATGTTCAAAGTTCTCTGATAGCAGTTTTTATTCCTTGCAAGAAGTTTAAAATTTCCATTCCTTCGTCTTTTCAAAAGGTAATGTCTGAAATTTGAAAAATCAATCTACCATATAGTTGGCACCACAACGCGCTATGAAGGCTCTAGAGACCTACGCAAGGAGTGAGGTATCGCTTCCGAGAAGAAACCATGCCATTGAAAATTTTCTTTGTAAGTTTCATAGTTTTCAACTGCAAACGAAACAATGATTTTGAAAAAACGCAGAAGAATAAAAACGAAAGTACAGCTTCTCAAGAATGGCTATTCTTGCAAGGATGCAGATTCTTGGATTTAACTGCAAATCAAAGCAAAATCTTGAACCATAAACAGATGCAAAAAATAGACAAACCAAGTGAATTGTAAACTGTATTATCTAGACTACTTAAAAAATTAAGATAGGAATGCATAAAAAGACCAATTAATAGTAATATGAGTAACATGGTTATACCTGCAATTAACCTCACAATGCAAAAGATGATTCATTTGAATCATGGAAATGGAACATCAGAAATCCTATTGTAGAATGAATTTTAGTAGTTTGTAATATATTAAGGAATTTGTTTGATAAAAATAATTACGTTCACATAATTCCTGTAATAGTAACTATGGAAAGAGACTTTGGAGGTTTTAATAAATGAAAGAAAAACTTGTAAAACAACAGTTTCGCTTCTTTTAGAGCCTAAAGGATTACACATTACACAGTGCAAAAACTTAAAAGATTACATTAGAAGATAAAAGATTATGTTAATAACATCTTAATTGTGTAAATATGTCATCAATAAATAATTTAAAACTTAAGATTTGATTGTAACCGATATGGGTTAACATCTCAAAAGCCATGGAAAGTAAATCAAGTGTCTAATTTTGTGTAAATATGGGTAAAAACAACGAGATGCGTTTCCACGAACTCACCATCAAATTCAAAAATTATATATTAATCTAATCAAGCATACAGTTCCATTTATACAGTTCTAAGGAAAGTAATTCAAAATTGTAAAGGTGAAAGGCAGCGTTGCATAGAATTTTCAACAAATCAGGTAACCATTTGGAATTAATTTGACTTCAAATTCCAAGATCGCTCAATAAAATGAAACTTTAGATTGGCTGTATCAAATATTGTAGAAGTTTCATCTCCAGCAGAGCAACAATGTTTTTAAAATCTTAGATTTAAAAATTATCAGCATTTTTCTTTGCCAGTTTACAAGCAGGCATTTAAATATTTTTGACTTGCACAACAGAAGGAATTTGATTTCTTCTCAATAATAAAAGAATTAAGTCCGCATAGCATAATTCTTGTAATGGCATTTGCGCAAAGAAACTAGTAGTTCTTAATCAATGAGAGCAATGAAAGAAACCTTCTAAAAGGGCAGTTTCTCATCTATTTGAGCCCAAACAGGAGAATGCTCGCCACATCACTATGTCACAGATGAATGAGATTTGTAAAACCATCTCTGATAGCAGATCCTATTCCTTATGAGAAGTCAAAAAATAATTTCTATTCTTTCGTTTTACGAAAGGCGAAGTCTAAAGTTTGCAGAAAAAAATTAGCAATCCAGTTCGGCACCATAGCGCTCTACCTAACGCAAGTACCCATGAAGACAAGTAGTGAGACATTGTTCCCCATAAGAAGCCTTGCCAATGAAAATTCCTTCATACTTTACAATGACAAACAGATCAGTTATAAAATAAATGAGCAAAATAAAACCGAAAGCTATAGCTCCTCGAGAATAGCTTTTCTCGCATGGATGCATAAAAATTACAAAATATCATGTATGTAAATATGTTCTCAGAACGAAAATGGATTTAAAGAAAATTATTCTGTTGGAAAACAAAGCAAAACTTCAATGCAATGGAAAATACATTATTATGTAGTCTACTTTAAAGAAGGAGAAATAGCGGTGCATGAAAATAATTAGTATTAACATGAGAAGCATGGAACCGTATCTGCCATTGACCTAATCTATCAAGGAATGTTTCGTTTGAATCATGGGACGGAGACACCGGAATTCATGTTATCCTATTTTTTTCTTCTAAAAGAAAGCAGCATTTTAAATTATTCCCCTTGTTTGGAGCAAGGCGGCTTTGCAATTTCTTGTAGCATTTAAAGACAGTTAAAAATTTCGTTAACCGGAAATAATCTCTGTAGCTACCAAAGTTGCAAGAAATAGGCGACATCTGCATGAAAAAAATCTTTACTAATCGAGAAAAATCTTAAAGGAAAATATAAAAATTTTAATAGAGGTTAAATGAGTTATCATTAATAAGAAAAACATATTTTCAAAGAAAACTGCTTTTTCAGTTTCAAATCAGCAAAAAAACAGCTATATAAGAAGCTTCTCTTTGAAAGGAATGCTATCAAAATTCATATATCTATAAAATGTTCCTTTCAAGGTCGTCAGCTTCTCGGGAATATATTTTTTCCCTACTTTAATTAAGAATGAACCCTCCTAAAAAGAATACACACATCAGATTGGCATTTCATGCTACAAAAACAATACTTTCTCCTACTTTCTCCAGACCACCATTCGGTGAGAAAACAAAACCTATAAAAAGAATCTTTTCATTCCATACGTCATATATTCACAAGAGCATAATTCCTTTAATGCACGCGCCATTGCAGATTTTATCCTGCACATCACAAGAATACAACTTCTCACAACACACACAACATTAGCCCATTAATATATATTCCATTCCATAAAACCGAAAAACCATTTCACACCGCAAGACATATTACATCACATGTCATATCACAATAACAGCTCTCACTCACCAAACCAACAGAACAGATTTTACATCGCACGGCACAATACCAGACGAGCTCAGATATTTAGCACCACACACTTCAGTACCTCAAATACATTCACACCTTTCATACAGCGCAATTCACTACAAATAAGCACATTTTCACACTTCGTCACTTCAACACTGCAAAAACTCATTCACACTTCGTCACTTCAACACAAGAATACATTTCCACGCTGCACACTTCAACACCATAAAAGCACACATTTTCAAGCTACACACTTCACCATAAAAGCACACATTTTCAAGCTACACACTTCACCATAAAAGCACACATTTTCAAGCTACACACTTCACCATAAAAGCACACATTTTCACGCTACACACTTCACCATAAAAGCACACATTTTCACGCTACACACTTCACCATAAGAGCACACATTTTCACGCTACACACTTCACCATAAGAGCACACATTTTCACGCTACACACTTCACCATAAGAGCACACATTTTCACGCTACACACTTCACCATAAGAGCACACATTTTCACGCTACACACTTCACCATAAAAGCACACATTTTCACGCTACACACTTCACCATAAAAGCACACATTTTCACGCTACACATGTCAACACCATAAAAGCACATTTCACCTTTTTCACACATTTCAAACATTTTCACACACCACATCTCATTATCACAAGAACACAAATTTCACACTGAATGCCTCATCACCACAAGACAACAAGTGACAAAACATTCCACACCGCAAGTAAAACCACAAGAACACTTTTCACCTTTCAAAGCCTCAGAAGAACAGATTTCACATCATATCCCTGCAAGATTGCACATATTTCCCATTACACATCTCATTATGAAAATAACACATATTGCACCATATGCCACATCCCCCACAAGAATAAACACTGCACATCACATCACCCCACCACAAAAATAAACACTGCACACCACATCACTCCACCACAAAAATAAACACTGCACACCACATCACTCCACCACAAAAATAAACACTGCACACCACATCACTCCACCACAAAAATAAACACTGCACACCACATCACTCCACCACAAAAATAAACACTGCACACCACATCACTCCACCACAAAAATAAACACTGCACACCACATCACTCCACTACAAAAATAAACACTGCACACCACATCACTCCACCACAAAAATAAACACTGCACACCACATCACTCCACCACAAAAATAAACACTGCACACCACATCACTCCACCACAAAAATAAACACTGCACACCACATCACTCCACCACAAAAATAAACACTGCACACCACATCACTCCACCACAAAAATAAACACTGCACACCACATCACTCCACCACAAAAATAAACACTGCACACCACATCACTCCACCACAAAAATAAACACTGCACACCACATCACTCCACCACAAAAATAAACACTGCACACCACATCACTCCACCACAAAAATAAACACTGCACACCACATCACTCCACCACAAAAATAAACACTGCACACCACATCACTCCACCACAAAAATAAACACTGCACACCACATCACTCCACCACAAAAATAAACACTGCACACCACATCACTCCACGACAAAAATACTGCACACCACATCACTCCACCACAAAAATACTGCACACCACATCACTCCACCACAAAACACAAACATCGCACACCCACTACTCATCACTACAAGAATAAATACAATTCGTCATGCACAGCACATCACCATAAAAATACACACATTTCACACCTCTTGCCTTTTCACTACAAGAATACACCTTCCATACCGCAAACTACATCATAAAAACACCTTCGACTCTTCAAACCAACAGAACAGATTTCACACTCCAGTTCAATACCACACGAGCATAAGTATTTCACACCTCAAATCTCGGCACTGCAAATACATACATTCCACACCTCACACTTCATAAATATACATACATTCCACACCGCAAACTTCCCCATAAATATGCATACATTCCACACCGCACACTTCCCCATAAATATGCATACATTCCACACCGCACACTTCCCCACAAATATGCATACATTCCACACCGCACACTTCCCCACAAATATGCATACATTCCACACCGCACACTTCCCCACAAATATGCATACATTCCACACCGCACACTTCACCACAAATATGCATACATTCCACACCGCACACTTCACCACAAATATGCATACATTCCACACCGCACACTTCACCACAAATATGCATACATTCCACACCGCACACTTCACCACAAATATGCATACATTCCACAACGCACACTTCACCACAAATATGCATACATTCCACAACGCACACTTCACCACAAATATGCATACATTCCACAACGCACACTTCACCACAAATATGCATACATTCCACAACGCACACTTCACCACAAATATGCATACATTCCACACCGCACACTTCACCACAAATATGCATACATTCCACACCGCACACTTCACCACAAATATGCATACATTCCACACCGCACACTTCACCACAAATATGCATACATTCCACACCGCACACTTCACCACAAATATGCATACATTCCACACCGCACACTTCACCACAAATATGCATACATTCCACACCGCACACTTCACCATAAATATGCATACATTCCACACCGCACACTTTATAAATGTTCACAGATTTCATACCTCACCCCTTATCCTCGCAAGAACAAACATTTCACACTGTATGCCACAGCGCCGAAACAGAACACATTTCACAATTCAACTTCCATCACAAAAAGAATCACCTTTCCCTCATAACATTACACTTTTCACAAAAATACATGCCACATTTCACGCTAAACCACCATAAGCTAAAATCCTTTACTTTGCCTGCTACACCATCATAAGAACAAACACTTTGAAAGATATATCACCATAAGAGGATACCATTCCGCAAGAAACAACAGCACAGAAAAATGCCTGTCGTTCTGAACGCAACTGTACTAAAAGACAGCTCTAATCCACATATAAACCTTGAAGGGGTTTCAAAAACCTACCCTTTTCCCCAAGATATATTTTGCGGAATCCTTTATCAAGAGAATGCAATGTTTTCGATAACAAATGAGTAAGTCACCTACTTCTAGCAACTTTTATCACTTCAGAGACTATTTCCTATAACTGAATTTTTCGATTAATATTGTGCAAGCCACAAGAAATTACAAGGCTGTTTTGCTCCAGACAGGAAAATGATTTTTTCATGCTTCTTTCTCTTATCCTAAAATTCTTATAACACGAATTCTGGTTCCCTAGTTCTCATGATTCAAACTAATCATTCTTTGACAGGTTAGGCTAATAACAGTACGATACTATGATTCTCATGCCAATTCTAATTAATATTACCATGCATTTCTATTTCTCCTTATTTTTTTAAGTAGACTAGATAATATTGTATTTTACAATGCATATAATATTTCTATTTTTTACATCTATTTTTTTTGTTAAAACTTTTGCTTTGTTTTGAAACTGAATAATTATCTTATCATCCAATTTCAATTTGAGAATATGTTCACATACATGGCTTTGCAATTCTTCCGCATCCATGCGAGAATAGTTATTCTCTGGGGGCTGTAGCCTTCGTTTTTATTTTTCTCATTTCTTTTATGATCCTTGACCTGTTTGCCATTGAAAAGTATGGTACATGCGAAAAGAATTTTCAATGGCAATGCTTCATCTCGGGAGCAATGTCTCACACTTGTCTTCCGTAATTCTTACCTTAAATGGATAATCAGTGCGCTGTTGTGCCATGGCTGACTTATTCCTCAAACGTTAAATATTTTCTTTTGTAAGATAACGGAATGGAATATTTTTAGACTTCACGTAAAGGATAAATACTGCCATTAAATAAAGTTATGCACATCATGATGTAGCGTGCATTCTTCTGTTCAGGCTCTAATAGAAACAAAACAGCCATTTTTCACGTTTTTTTTCTTGCTCTCATTAATTAAGAACTAAATTTCTTTCCACAATCTCCATTACAAGAATTATATAACGTGGGCAATGATTTTTTTTTCTTTGTACCAGCAGACAAATTCTTTCTGATGGCCAAGTCAAAGCTTATTAAAATGCCTGTGCAAACTGACAAAGCAAAACGCTGATAATTTATAGATCTAAGATTTTAAAAGCATCGTTGCTCCATAGGACATAAAACTTCTGCAACGTCTTACACTAAAAAATTTGCTTATCTATTATAATCTTATTGCAAATCAAAGGTTTCATATTTCTCAATGGTTTTGGAATTTGAAGTCAAATTCTTTAATTTACAATGGATTTGTTGAAAATTCTGAGTAAAGTGATCCTTCACCCTTACAATATCAAATTTATTTCCTTAGAACTGTATTCTTGATTAGATTAATACATAAGAGTTCGAATTTGTAAGATTTTGGTAACAGATCTCAAAAACGACGCCTGTTTTACTTCCCATGTTTTTCGAGATGCTTCCTCGTAGCAAATACTAAGTCTCGAATTATTTATTGCGACAACAAAGCTATTATTTATATAATGTAAAATCCTTCAGCCCTTTGAAGTCTGAGCATACCGAATATAATAAACTTAGGTAATCAAGTTAAGATTGGAGTCCGATTGAATAACTACATCACCTACAAATTTTATTTTTCTAGACATTGTGTCTCTCATTGCACAAGCAACACTATACTGATAAGGAAGTACCCTAGAAAATCTTTTAAAAAATTACTGGGGGTTGGGAGAGGCTCAGATTTAAAAACGTTTAGAGTTTTATAGCATTAGGTCGAAAGTAGGACAAATGTCCCAAGTAGGAAATTCCTGAAATATTTTTTCGGGGGGAGGGGTTACGCATTAGCGAGAAAAATTCGATTTATTTCGAAACGCAGCAAATATGGGGACAATTCAGATTAAAGACATTGATTCAGAGTATGTATAAATTCACAGATGCAATTTCAGAAAGTAATTAAATTTTTAATCAAAATTGGCAATAAATTAATAATTATATACAATATAAATATTGGTCTTATTTTGACAACCATTTGAACTTTATAAGTCATAAGAATTAAGCATTCCAAATAATCATTGGAAGAATATATACCAATACTCAAAGTCCAAGGTATGATCCAAAAACCATGAAAAAAATGAAACAATAGCTCCAAAATACAGAAAAAGGTGTTGGCCTCATTTTCAACTCATTCAAAACTCCAAATACCAATAAATCCACAAATAAGAAGAATTTTTAGAATATGCAGGCATTCTTATATAAGTAGTTGTATTAAAGAAGCAATAACTATTCAATTGGTGAATTAATGAATTAGATTTCTCGAAACATCCAATTCGAAAATTGATCTACCACATTGAACTAATATTCTGTGAACAAAAGATGTTTAGAATGACGACAAAAATTAATTTTCATCAGATTCTAGATACTTTGGTAATTTGTGAGTTTCCGTTTATATTTCATACTTTTTATTTCATGAGTGATATTCTTCAGCTGTATTTTATTATGAATTATTAAAATATTTTTTAAGAGATCAAAGATAACAGTTTCGAGTGAAATAAAAGCATCGAAATTTTCAAAAAGGGCGATTTAACACATTGTGGAGCAAATCAATGCCTTTTTAGAAATTAAAAAGTTTAGAGTACTTTTTTGCCCACCAGCTCCTGTAAAGTTGAAAGTGAATGCATGGAAATGGGGCAAACGATCAAAGGCAAAATTATACGATAAAAGTTAAACTGAATAAGAATATGGACAATAAAATCGATTACACCAAAATCACACAATTGAGACAATTTGTTGTACTCCAAACAATAAATGTGCATATTTCTTATGTCCACTTTTGGAGAAGAGTTAATTTTGCATCCAAAATTAACGACATACTGACAGAGGTATCGAATGTAGGATACTGTCAACTTGTATGTTCCAGGTCTCTTGTTACTTTGCATTAAGGAAAATACCGATTGGTGATAATAAACTCTAATTTAAGAGATTTGAGATTTGTGCAAATTATAGAACAAGGAATAAATTTGAAGTTTGTCTATTAGAAATAGATTTTCAGGAAATCGTGTCTCAAGATCAAATTATTCGGTTTGAAAATTTATATTCAAAAATGACATGGAAGTACTACAGAAGTAGTATATTGAAAGAATTCATTGTCATATAATCACCAATAAAAAGTAACTCAAAGAATAGTCAGATACTTAGATTCCGATTTAAAGATTCTAGATACAATCTTTATACTCCAGATAGAGGAAATCTAAAAGAATTTTGGAACAGATTCTAGCAAAACTACATATTTCATTATGCTTTAAAAAAAGAAATTGTTTTATTTTTGAACGACTCTTGGAGAAAATAGACACCAGTTAATATAGCCATCATGCTTAACCTGAATGTATAAAATGGAAATTAAACTCCCCAATTATTAAAACTTATTATATATATATTTTGTTGACATTTTTAAGGTACAAATATCTTCTAAATTTGTGAATATCATTCAAAAAATT